>NC_060188.1:53515654-53815654 GCF_021184085.1 Oncorhynchus gorbuscha | reverse complement strand
GTGGAGTTTAGACCAAAAAGCTCTATTTTTGTCTCATCAGACCATATGACCTTCTCCCATTCCTCCTCTGGATCATCCAGATGGTCATTGGCAAACTTCAGACGGGCCTGGACATGCGCTGGCTTGAGCAGGGTGACCTTGTGTGCGCTGTAGGATTCTAATCCATGACGGCGTAGTGTGCTACTAATGGTTTTCTTTGAGACTGTGGTCCCAGCTCTCTTCAGGTCATTGACCAGGTCCTGCCGTGTAGTTCTGGGCTGATCCCTCACCTTCCTCATGATCATTGATGCCCCATGAGGTGAGATCTTGCATGGAGCCCCAGACCGAGGGTGATTGACCGTCATCTTGAACTTCTTCCATTTTCTAATAATTGTGCCAGCAGTTATTGCCTTCTCACCAAGCTGCTTGCCTATTGTCCTGTAGACCATCCTATTGTCCTGTAGCCCATCTACAATTTAACCCTGATGTCCTTACACAGCTCTCTGGTCTTGGCCATTGTGGAGAGGTTGGAGTATGTTTGATTGAGTGTGTGGACAGGTGTCTTTTATACAGGTAACGAGTTCAAACAGGTGTAGTTAATACAGGTAATGAGTGGAGAACAGGAGTGCTTCCTAAAGAAAATCTAACAGGTCTGTGAGAGCCGGAATTCTTACTGTTTGGTAGGTGATCAAACACTTATGTCATGCAATGAAATGCAAATTAATTACTTAAAAATCATACAATGTGATTTTCTGGATTTTTGTTTTAGATTCCGTCTCTCACAGTTGAAGTGTACCTATGATAAAAAAAATGACAGACCTCTACATGCTTTGTAAGTAGGAAAACCTGCAAAATTGGCAGTGTATCAAATACTTGTTCTCCCCACTGTATTTACTCTGAGCTGCGCTTCGATAGATGGGTCGAAGATGGAAGACTGGTTTGCCCAGAGATCGCCATTGTCCTTTGAAGAATCTTTCTGGTTGTAGTGTTGTAGAGCGGATATGTTAAAGTACCCTGTCGCTCTTCAGAGATTGTCTGACCTTTCCTAGGCCACGTACGTTTACAGCTGCAGCTAATATCTTGACGTCTAGGATGTGTCACTTCTTTAGTGAATAATCATTTAAAGTTCATACCAATTTGCCATAATCAGCTCTCGCTGTATTCTGGCGGGTCTAGTCGAAATTCACCATTCCAGAGTTGTGATCATCACCTCCACATTGAAATTAGCTTTTTAAAACGAATGGACACCAGTCCTCACGTCATCCGGGAACTAAATGTTAATTCCGTTAGGTTGTAGTTGAAATTAGCCCTTTTAACTTCTTATGGCTGCAGGAGCAGTATTGAGTAGCTTGGATGAAAGGTGCCCATATAAACGGCCTGCTCCTCAGTCATAGTTGCTAATATTTGCATATTATTATTAGAATTGGATAGAAAACAATCTGAAGTTTCTAAAACTGTGAATTATGTCTGTGAGTCTAACAGAACTCTTATAGCAGGCAAAAAACATTTTTCTGGGGGTGGCAGATTTTCAACCAAGGTCTCATTGAAATTACAGCGAGATATGGATCAGTTTTCACTTCCTACGCCTTCCACTAGATGTCAATAGAACTTTATCTGATTGACTCTAATGTGAAGTGGGGTCGATTGACACAGGAAATAGTCACCACAGCCATGAGTGGCCCATGCGTTCACAGGGGAAGGACTTGCGTTCCACCGCTCATCTGAAGTAATTCTAATTCTCCAGTTGGAACGTTATTCAAGATATATCTAAACAACATTCTAAAGATTGATTCAGTACATCGTTTGACATGTTTCTACTGACTGTTACGGAACTTTTGGACAATTCGTCACGTTATAGTGGACGTGCTTTGTGACTTTGGAATTGTTTACCGAACTCGCTAACCAAAGTAGTTAATTGGACATAAATAACGGACATTTTCTAACAAATCAAGCATTTATTGTAGACCTGGGATTTCTAGGACTGCATTCTGATGAAGTTCATCAAAGGTAAGGAAACATTTATCATGTATTTTCTGGTTTCTGTTGACTCCAATATGGAGGCTAATTTGGCTACTGTTCTGAGCGCCGTCCCAGATTATTGCATGGGTTGCTTTTTCCGTCAATTAAAATTTGTAATTCGCTCTGGATAAGAGCGTCTGCTAAATGACTTAAATGTAAATGTAAATGTAAAAGAATCTGACACAGCGGTTGCATTAAGGAGAGGTAATATCTATAATTCCATGTGTATAACTTGCATTATCATCTCCATTTATGATGAGTATTTCTGTTGAAATTATGTGGCTATGCAAAATCACTTGATGTTTTTGGAACTAGTGAATCTAACGCGCCAATGTAAATATGAACTTCATCAAACAAAACATGCATGTATTGTGTAACATGAAGTCCTATGAGTGTCATCTGATGAAGATAATTCAAGGTTAGTGATTATCTTTATTTATGCTTTTTGTTAATGCTATATTTTGCTGGAAAATGGCTGTGCTTATTATGGTTTGGTGGAGACCTAACATAATCGTTTTTAGTGCTTTCGCTGAAAAGCCTATTTGAAATCAGACACTTTGGTGGGATTAACAACGAGAATAGCTTTAAAATGATATAAGACATATGTATGTTTTAGGAATTGTAATTATGAGATTTCTGTGGTTTGAATTTGGCGGCCTCTATTTTCACTGGTAGTTGTCATATCAATCCCGGTATTGGGTATACAGCCATAACAAGTTAACCGTATAGACACCAGTCCTCACGTCGTCGGGAACTGAGTTTGACTTCCTGTTCGATGTCTGTTCGCTTGGACGTGGCCACTGAGGGAGCATAGTTTACTTATGAAAACAATTATTTCATTTGGAAGCTAAAATTAAATGTAATCTTTTCACAAATAGTTTCATTTTGAAACATTTCAATTGCACAACAATTCCATGTGAATCTGATAGAATCTAGAATGTGTAGACTTTCCAAGATACAATTTATCTAATCCTATCATTAGATATATTGTCCCAGACACCAACTGATCTGACATATTCTTTAAGTGCCAAATGACACTTTCAACTGGTTGAGAAAGGGTAATATTTTTCCATTCCCCAACCTTTTGATGTTACCACATTTCTATGTTAACAAAGGACTTTCCAAGAGTCCATTCTGTAGAGTGGAGAGGAAAGGGAGGAAGGTATTTATGGGGGAGTCATAAACCTCACCCAATAGGTCAATGTCATGACACTGTCTCACCCTGATCTGTTTCACCTGTCCTTGTGCTTGGCTCCACTCCCTCCAGGTGTCGCCCATCTTTCCAACTTATCCCCTGGGTTATACCTGTGTTTTCTGTCTGTCTGTGCCAGTTCGTCTTGTTTGTTCAAGTCAACCAGCGTTTTTTTCCCTCCTGGTTTTTGACCCTTGCCTGTCCTGACTCTGAGCCCGTCTGCCTGATCACTCTGACTGACCCTGCATGCCGAACTGTACCTTGCCCCCCTCTGGATTACAGACACCTCTGCCTGACCCTGAGCCTGCTTGTCACCCGGTACCTTTGCCCCCCTCTGGATTACAGACACCTCTGCCTGACCCTGAGCCTGCTTGTCACCCGGTACCTTTGCCCCCCTCTGGATTACAGACACCTCTGCCTGACCCTGAGCCTGCTTGTCACCCGGTACCTTTGCCCCCTCTGGATTACAGACACCTCTGCCTGACCCTTGTACCTTTGCCCCCCAGACCCTCTGGATTACAGACACCTCTGCCTGACCCTGAGCCTGCTTGTCACCCGGTACCTTTGCCGCTACTCTGGATTATCGACCCTTGCCTGCCTTGCCCTGTCATTTGTCTGCCCCTGTTATTTCAATAAACATTGTTACTTCAACGCAGTCTGCACTTGGCTCTTACCTGAAACCTGATCATTTCCAAACCAACAGAGGTCCAAGGCGCAGGAAATCTACAGTTGATACATCTATACATGAAATTCTCCACTAGATCTTGCACAGTCAGTCTGTATGAGCAGTTCTTCCTGAGGCCATGGTGAAGTAAAACATAACAGTGAGTCGAACATTCAACAACCTAATGATGTACATCCGAAAATTAGCATTTATCTATCCACCTTTTTCAAGCGTGAGAATGTTGTATACATGATGTAATAATGGCTGCAATCATTTGATAGTGGGAATATCTTCACTCCAGTTGGAGTTGCATCCAATGGCCTTGCATGATGAGCTTCTCTGAGCACGGCATCCCAAGATATCTTGCTGAAATACAACAATAACTGTACAGCAGACTCCAACATAGCAAAATTCAACCAAATCATGTTGTTGCATGGAAGTTCTCAGCAACCACTCACATAAAAGTGTGGGTAACTGTGGTGATCAAAGGGAGTTTTACTAAACGTGGAAAAATAAAAAGGTGGAATTAGAATGCTAGACATCTGAATCTTACCTTGTAGCATCAACATGCAGAACTATTGCATAAAATCTAGTCCAGTGCCAATATTCAAGTGTTTAATGCCGTTCCTGAATGTTGTAGACTGTGTAGAACTGTGAGTCCAGTCAATTTCATAGGGGGGAGTTGATCATTTTCTTATTGTACTGTATCTTTTGGTATATCTGGGCCGTAAGTAACTATAATGCATGTCTTACCTTGTATTGAGTCCCACTCAGATTGCCATTACTTGAAAATCTAAAACATGATACAATAGCCATTAGATCAGGCTGAAGATATGAAGTTAACAAATTTAAGTTAAATGTGTCTGCCTAGCGAAATGTCAAAGTAATACTAGCAATACACTGAGTGTACAAAACATGATGAAGACCTGCTCTTTCCATGACATAGACTGACCCGGTGTATCCAGGTGATAGCTATGATCCCTTATTGATGTCACTTGTTAAATCCACTTCAATCAATGTGGATTTGTATTTCTATTTATTAGGGATCTGCTAAGGCAGCAGCTAATCTTTCTGGGTTCAGCACAATTAAATCAAATCAAATTGTATTAGTCACATGCGCCGAATACAACCTTACAGTGAAATGCTTACTTATGAGCCCCTTTCTAACAGTGCAGTTTAAAAAAAATATGGATAAGAATAAGAGGTGAAAGGAACAATTGATTAAAGAGAAACAGTAAAAAATATCAATATGTACAGGGGGGGTGCTGGTAACAGAGTCAATGTGCTGGTTAGTTGAGGTAGTATGTACATGTAGGTAGAGTTATTAAAGTGACTATGCATAGATGACAACAGAGAGTGCCAGTAGTGGGGAGAGGGGATGGCAATGCAAATAGTCTGGGAAGCCATTTGACTAGCTGTTCTGGAGTCTTATGGCTTGGGGGTAGAAGCTGTTTATAAGCCTCTCGGTCCTAGACTTGGCGCTCCGGTACCGTTTGCCGTGCGGTAGCAGAGAGAACAGTCTATGACTAGAGTGGCTGGAGTCTTTGACAATTTTTAGGGCCTTCCTCTGACACCGCCTGGTATTGAGGTCCTGGATGGCAGGAAGCTGATGTACTGGGCCGTTCGTACTACCCTCTGTAGCGCCTTGCAGTCGGAGGCCGAGCATACCAGGCGGTGATGCAACCGATCAGGATGCTATCGATGGTGCAGCTGTAGAACCTTTTGAGGATCTGGGGACCCATGCCAAATCTTTTCAGTCTCCTGAAGGGGAAAAGGTATTGTTTTACCCTCTTCACGACTGTCTTTGTTTGTTTGAACTATTATAGTTTGTTTGTGATATGGACACCAAGGAACTTTTAAACTCGCGACCAGCTCCACTACAGCCCCGTCAATGGTAATGGGGGCCTGTTCAGCCCACCTTTTCCTGTAGTCCACAATCAGCTCCTTTGTCTTGCTCACATTGAGGGAGAGGTTTTTGTGCTGGCACCACATTGACAGTAGCTATAGGCTGTCTCGTTGTCGGTGATCAGGCCTACCTCTGTCATGTCGTCAACAAACTTAATGATGGTGTTGGAGTCGTGTTTGGCCATGCAGTCATGGGAATACAGGAGGGGACTAAGTACACACCCGTGAGGGGCCCCAGTGTTAAGAATCAGCGGGGCAGACATGTTGTTGCCTACTCTTACCACCTGGGGGCAGCCCATCAGTATGTCCAGGATACAGATGCAGAGGGAGGTGTTTAGTCCCAGAGTCCTTAGCTTAGTGATGAGCTTTGTGGGCACTATGGTGTTGAACGCTGAGCTGTAGTCAATGAACAGCATTCTCACATAGGTGTTCTTTTGTCCAGGTGAGAAAGGGCAATGTGGAGTGCGATTGAGATTGTGTCATCTGTGCATCTGTTGGGGTGGTATGTGAATTGGAGTGGGTCTAGGGTGTCCGGGAGGATGCTATTAATGTGACCCATGACCAGCCTTTCAAATAATTTCATGGCTACTAACGTTAGTGCCACGGGGCGGTAATCATTTAGGCAGGTTACATTCGCTTCCTGGGCACAGGGACTATGGTGGTCTACTTGAAACCTGTAGGTATTACAGACACACGGTCAGGGAGAGGTTGAAAATGTCAGTGAAGACACTTGACAATTGGTCCTTGCATGCTTTGAGTACACGTCCTGGTAATCCGTTTGGCCCAGCGGCTTTCTGAATGTTAACCTGTTTAAAGGTTTTGTTCACATCGGCTACCGAGAGCTTTATCACACAGTCATCCAGAACAGCTGGTGCTCTCATGCATGCTTCAGGGTTGCTTGCCTTGAAGCGAGCATGAAAGGCATTTAGCTTGTCTGGTACACTCGCTTCACTGGGCAGCTCGCATCTGGGTTTCCATTTGTAGTCCGTAATAGTTTTCAAGCCCAGCCACATCCTACAAGTGTCAGAGCAGGTGTAGTAAGATTCAATCTTGACGCTTTTCTTGCTTGATGGCTCATCTGAGCCAATAGGAGCGCTGCTTCTGGGAGAGCATTTTCTTCTTTGCTTATGGCCTCATAGAGTTGGTAGACAATGGGTACACACAGGCTGTTAACATTTTTTAAACCCAAGGCAGCAAGTATGTGCCCAGCCCAGCCCGGCCCAATCAAATCAATTGTGGTCGCTCTGCCTCTCGTCATTTGTCTGTCTTAATTATTTAATCACACAGTGTGCTTAAAGCATCAAGACAAGCTCAGTGCATGTAGTTGATTTTATTAAAACAGGTGTCTATACAGTGCAATTGGAAAGTATTCAGACTCCTGGACTTTTTCCACATTTTGTTACCTTACATGCTTATTCTAAAATTGATTAAATACTTTTTCCCCTCATCAATCAACAGACAATACCCCATAATGACAAAGCAAAAACAGGTTCATTATTTATAAAATGTACATTCTACTAGACCCTTTACTCAGTACTTTGTTGAAGCACCTTTGGCAGAGAATACAGCCTCGATTATTTTCTTAGGTATGACACTACAAGCTTGGCACACCTGTATTTAGGGAGTGCCATTTTGCTCATCAATCTACACCCAATTCCCCACAATGACAAAGGAAAATTAGGTTACATTTTTCTTTGCCAAATGTAAACTAAATAAAAAACTAAAATAACACATTTACGTAAGTATGCCATTCCTGTATTTAGGGTTATTCTCCCATTCTTCTCTGCAGATCCTCTCAAGCTTGGATGGGGATTGTCGCTGCTCAGGTCTCTCCAGAGATGTTAGATCGGGTTCAAGTCCGGACTCTGGCTGGGCTACTCAAGGACATCCATAGACTTGTCCCGATGCCATTCATGCATTGTCTTGGCTGTGTGCTTAGGGTCGTTGTCCTATTGGAAGATAAACCTTCGCCCCCAGTCTGAGGTCTTGAGTGCTCAGGAGCAAATGTATAATATTTTTCTCTGTACTTTGCTCCGTTCATCTCTCCCTCGATCCTGCCTAGTCTCCCAGTCCCTGCCACTGAAAAACATCCCCACTGCATGATGTTGCCACCACCATGCTTCATCGTAGAGGTGGTGCCAGGATTCCTCCAGATGTGACACTTGGCATTCATGTCAAAGTGTTCAATCTTGGTTTCATCAAACCAGAGAATCTTGTTTCTCATGGTCTGAGAATCCTTTAGGTGCCTTTTACTATGGAGTGGCTTCCGTCTTGCCACTCTACCATAAAGGCCTGATTGGTGGAGTGCTGCAGAGATGGTTGTCCTTATGGAATGTTCTCCCACCTCCACAGAGAAATTCTGGAACTCTTTCAGAGTGACCATTGGGTTCTTGGTCACCTCCCTGACCAAGGTCCTTCTCCCCCATTTGCACAGTTTGGCCAGGCAGCCAGCTCTAGGAAGAGTCTTGGTGGTTACAAACTTCTTTAATTTAAGAGTGATGGAGGCCACTGAGTTCTTAGGGACCTTCAATGCTGGAGACATTGTTTGGTACCTTTTCCCAGGTCTATGCCTCTACATAATCCTGTCTCTGAGCTATACGGTCAATTCCTTTGACCTCATTGCTTGGTTTTTGCTCTGACATGCACTGTCAGTTGTGGGACCTTATATAGACAGGTGTGTGCCTTTCCAAATCATGTCCAATAAATTGAATTTACTTAAGGTGGATTCTCAATAAAGTTGTAGAAACATCTCAATCAATTGAAACAGGATGCATCTGAACTCAATATTGAGTCTCATAGCAAAGGGTCTGAATTCTTATGTAAATAAGGTATTTCTGTTCTTCCTTTTTAATACATTTCTAACATTTCTAAAAACCTGTTTTTGCTTTGTTATGGGGTATTGTGTATAGATTGAACATATATTATATGAACATGTATTTAATCAATTTTTAGAATAAGGCTGTAACGTAACAAAATGTGGGAAAAGTCCAGGGGTCTGAATATTTTCTGAATGTACTCTATATTGAAGACAACACGTTTAATGTTTGTTTAACCAATCGATTGGTCGAAAGAACAGACCACCCTCTGTCGACCAAGATTGTTTTTTCATGTCAGATTTTTTTTCTGGGGAGGGGGGTAGTATATAACAACTGGATTTAGTAATTTATTATGCATTGTTACAGTCAGAGGTTCAGCCTTGGGAAAAATACTCCACACGACATGGATGATCTCGGAGTGGGTTAGAAACAAAAGATCATTCATCTAACCATTCCTCGAAGAACAAAAAGACGACCAGAGAATCAATGCTTTGTTTTTATCAGTTATTCAACAAGAAATTGGAAATGGGAAAAGGCCATTCAATAAGACAACTGGAAACACTGCATAAAATAGTTTATGAACCAAATGCATAGCAAGTCAAATGGATGGGAAAACCCTTAAAGATGGATGTTAACATGGCATGGAACAATAACCATAGAGGGAAGTGTGTTATGCTTGCTCATTGAGAACACAGAATAGACAGTTGAACACAAATCAGGATAATCTGATCAATTCACCCAAATGAACAACCATTCCATGAAAGAAACCTGTTTTAACCTGGTGCATACATTCTACGTATGGGTGGTCCTTCTGTAGCTCAGTTGGTAGAGCATGGCGCTTGTAACGCCAACGTAGTGGGTTCGATTCCCGGGACCACCCATACGTAGAATGTATGCACACATGACTGTAAGTCGCTTTGGATAAAAGCGTCTGCTAAATGGCATATATATTAACCTCAGCATTGCAATAGGGGTGGTCTGCAGCACACCCCTTGTACAGTAAAGAATTGTTCAACGTCAAGAGTGAGAATCAATTCACAGGCCTCACTTATGCCCAAAATTGACCTGAAACCATCAGAAAAGTTCATCAGCATTAAAGTCATGTTAAAACAATTGGTACAGATAATCATATCAGGCACACATTGAAGGCATCTTGCGACACATTGAAGGCCTTCTTCTATGGAAGGGGGTGAGAACCATTAGCCTCCTCGGTTTTGTATCAAAGTCAATGTACCCAGAGGAGGACGGAAACTATGGTGCTACCCCAGAGAGTGCTCTTGAGGCTAGTGTAGACCTTCATTGCAAAACACTATTTTTTTCATCTATTATTTGCTGACCTGTGAATGTATTTTGTATAGTTTTATCAAAAAATGAAAACGTTTTTATTGTTTCACTATTTCTATATTTTTTAAATTCACTGAGGAGGATGGTCCTCCTCTGAGTAGCCTCAACTGGTGTACATTTGGATAAAACGGTTTACAGTTGGATCACATACATCTATGCTCTAACTTAAATAAACCATGTTAAAATGCCAATAGGAGTGTGTTTTTATTAAAATAAGTTATTTGTTTCATCTGAAAATCCCCTTTTGACATGTAGCAGATTCTGTTTGTCCAATTTCTAGGAAGATTTGAACACACTTAACCCCAAGATTGTCCAAAGTTTTCACCATCATTGTTTAGTTTAGTTTATTTTATTTTTACAGGGACAGTGCACATTAATCAACGTTTCAGTAAAAGTGCCGGTTTTAGCCAGCCGGCAAATTTTCAACCGCAGTCCCTGGGCAGGTTATTAAAAACAATTACAATATAGACAATAGCACCATAGAACAAGCAAGACATAGCAACATAGTACAAGCAAGACATAGCATACAGACAGAGCAACATAGAACAAAAAGCAGCAAAACAAAATTCATAAAAGCAACAAAGTGTTTCCACACCTCACAAGCTACAGACAACAGACAACATGGAAAGCGGCAACACACAGCTAGGGACCATGTTCACAAATCTGATTGACCTTTAGCCAGGTCTTCAAGCATTTTGTGAAAGTGTGATATGTGGTGCAGTTATGTGTGTCTGATGGCAGTGTATTCCAGACATGGGAAGCTCTCACAGAGAATGCAGATTTACTAAAGGTGCTTTTCCTTAGGGGAACTATACAGTCACCTCTCATGGCAGACCTTGTGGATCTGCTGCCATATGTCTGGGTTTTCTGTTTAACAAAAATATTGAGTGGAGGGGGAGCCAGGCCATTAAGGATCTTGAATACAAGACATGCGTCGGTGTATTGCACAAGATTTTCCCAACTCAAGAGCTCATGCTTTCTAAGGATGTGACAATGATGATGGCTATTGGGCTTCCTATCAAGCACTTTGAGAGCCTGTTTGTAGACAGACTGAATAGGTTTTAATGTTGTACAGCAAGCTTGGGCCCAACTAGTCAAGCAGTATGTTAAGTGGGGGAGTATCATAGAATTGAAGTACAGTTTTGCTACCTCTGTAGTCAAACAATTTCGTATAAATCGGAAATTAGCTAGGTTGAATTTGGTTATTTAAATTACCTTTTTCACATGCTTTTTAAAAGAGAGGTTGGAATCAAGTATGATGCAAAGGTACTTAAAATTGGATACCACCTGGAGCTTCTCCCCTGACACATAGACATCTGGCTCAGTAGCATCTGTTGCCCTCTTTGTGAAGAACATGCAAACAGTTTTTTTCACATTGAGATGCAAACACGAGTCACTGAGCCACTTTGTAACCTGGACCATTACAGTAGTGAGTTCTTGTGCAGCTTGTTGTTTGCTCTTTGCATGCACATATATCACTGTATCATCTGCATACATTTGAACTTCAGACCCAGTACAGACAGAAGGCAGATCATTAATGTACAGACTGAACAGGAGGGGCCCCAGTATTGACCCTTGGGGCACGCCCACATCATAGCTATGAGTGGGCGACAGCTCATTGCTCACTCTGACACACTGGATGAAACCCAGCCCTTAATGAATGACTAACCATCTGAATTCTTTAGCAATACAAGACCATAGTCTGACCATCGCTTAATGAGAGGTCTGGTTAGCAGATATCACTGAATTTGTTCAGGAAATGTGTCATTCTAATTACACATTGTAAAGCCCTACTTTGTTTTGTTGCTTTGGGAAAGTCATTTCACAAGATTTGTACTGACAGTTGAAGTCAGAAGTTTACATACACCTTAGGCAAATACATTTAAACTCAGTTTTTCACAATTCCTGACATTTAGTCCTAGTAAAAATTGTCTTCAGTCTGACTGTCAGTCAGGATCACCACTTTATTTTAAGAATGTGCAATGTCAGAATAATAGTAGAGAGAATTATTTATTTCAGCTTTTATTTCTTTCATCGCATTCCCAGTGGGTCAGACATTTACATATACTGAATTAGTATTTGGTAGCATTGTCTTTAAATTGTTTAACTTTGGTCAAACGTTTCAGGTAGCCTTCTAAAAGCTTCCCACAATAAGTTTGGTGAATTTGGGCCCATTCCTCCTGACAGAGCTGGTGTTTATAGGTCTCCTTGCTCGCACACACTTTTTCAGTTCTACCCGCAAATTCTCTAGAGGATGAGGTCAGGGCTTTGTGATGGCCACTCCAATACCTTGACTTTGTTGTCCTTAAGCCATTTCCTACAACTTTGGAAGTATGCTTGGGGTCATTGTCCATTGGGAAGACCCATTTGCGACCAAGCTTTAACTTCCTTACTGATGTCTTAAGATGTTGCTTCAACATATCCACATATTTGTCCTCCCTCGTGATGCCATCTATTTTGTGAAGTGCACCAGTCCCTCTTGAAGCAAAGCATCCCCACAACATGATGCTGCCACCCCCGTGCTTCAAGGTTGGGATGGAGTTCTTCTACTTGCTAGCTTCCCCTTTTTTCCTCCAAACGTAATGATGGTCATTATGAACAAACAGTTCTATTTTTGTTTCATCAAACCAGAGGAAAGTTCTCCAAAAAGTATGATCTTTGTCCCCATGTGCAGTTGCAAACCATAGTCTCGCTTTTTATGGCGGTTTTGGAGCAGTGGCTTCTTCCTTGCTGAGTGCCCTTTCAGCTTACGTCGATGTAGGACTCGTTTTACTGTGGATACATATACTTTTGTACCCGTTTCCTCTAGCATCTTCACAAGGTCCTATGCTGTTGTTCTGGGATTGACTTGCACTTTTCGCACCAAAGTAGGTTCATCTCTAGGAGACAGAATGCGTCGCCTTCCTGAGCGGTATGACGGCTGTGTGGTCCCATGGTGTTTATACTTGCATCCTATTGCTTGTACAGAAGAACGTGGTACCTTCAGGCGTTTGGAAATTGCTCCCAAGGATGAACCAGACTTGTGGAGCTCTACAATTGTTTTTTGAGTTCTTGGCTGATTTCTTTTGATTTTCCCATGATGTCATGCAAAGAGGCACTGAGTTTGAAGGTAGGCCTTGAAATGCATCCACAGGTACACCTACAATTGATTCAAATTATGTCAATTAGACTCCCAGAAGCTTCTAAAGCCATGACATAATTTTCTGTAATTTCCCAAGCTGTTTAAATGCACAGTCAACTTAGTGTATGTCAACTTCTGACTCACTGGAATTGTGATACTGTGAATTATAAGTGAAATACTCTGTCTGTAAACAATTGTTGGAAAAAGTATTACTTGTGTCATGTACAAAGTAGACGTCCTAACTGACTTGCCTCAACTATAGTTTGTTAACAAGACATTTGTGGAGTGGTTGAAAACCGAGTTTTAACTTCTTTTGGGCAGGTGATACAGTAGTGTCCAACCTGGCCAACTTCCGGTGAAATTGCAGAGTGCGAAATTCAAATTACAGAATTATAAATATTTAACTTTTGTTTGATAATGTCCTTTATATCCATAAAAACTCGGCGTGCTTCAGTCAATAATCCACCCAGTTTCCCTCCATCAAAATGGATACAAAATGAATCCCAAACGTTACTAATAAACTTTTCCAAACAAGTCAAACAACGTTTATAATCAAACCTTAGGTACCCTAATACTTAAATAAACGATAACATTTAAGACAGAGAATCGTTATTATCTTTACCGGGGAAAATTACCAAAGAACGCGCTCTCATTCATGCGCTTGGAAACACTACAGCCAAAATGGGATCCACCTTGAAAAACTACCATCTCTGGCTAATTTTTTCAAAAAAACAGCCTGAAACTCTTTCTAAAGACTGTTGACATCTAGTGGAAGCCCCAGGAACTGCAATCTGGGAGGCCTTATAATCAAAGTGACAGCCATTGACAATTGTGGTAGGCTGAAACATTGTTTTTTTGGGATGGTTTGTGCTCGTGGTTTTGCCTGCCATATCAGTTCTGTTATACTCACAGACATTATTGTAACAGTTTTAAAATCAAAATCTACCAATTGTATGCATATCCTAGCTTCTGGGCCTGAGTAACAGGCAGTTTACTTTGGGAACTCTTTTTATCCGGACGTGAACATACTGCCCCTACCCAAGAGAGGTCAATGACTCCAACATAAGTATATGTAAACCTCTGACTTCAACTGTATTTAATTTGATTAGTGTAACAACAAATTATCTCTCATTGTAATATGGTAAAATTAGTCATTTACCCATTTTAAACCTTTAACATCTAACAGTCAAATCATAATGTAAATGCAGTTGAGCTGCTTCTATTCTTTTTGGCCATTTTCTGGTGATTTGTGGTGGAAAGCCGAGTGTGTCAAATATAACAAGTTTGCATTTTGTGTTAAGGTTTCATTTAGTTGCCCCTCCCTAATGCACACAAAAAGCTTCCATTATTCCTGTCACAAGGGGAATTATGGCTGATTTGAAGTCTTCAACACTGTTATGGTCAACCCTGTCACTTTTATAGTAATTTATCTTAATGTAACCTCTTTATGTGGGAAAACATGTTTATTATGAAGATGAACATGTGCTCATTAGGTGAAATAAATAGTTATTTTGATCCAAATTACACGAGTGCCAATAACACTACTCAAATGGCCCTCTATTCGTGGAATAACACGTCTCACTGAATTCCCTCATTCCCTCAAACTCGGTTTGTGTGTTGTGGATGTCAGAGCACAAAATAGAAAATTGATATTTTGATAATAATCTATCAATGAGAATTGACATCTGAATCCAAGGAACAAGCAGATGGTCCTTGGGCTCTGGTTACCATTATCAGCTTGGCTGGATATGAGTTATTTTTATGAAGCCAAATTACTCAGAGTAATAACAGAAATGAAGTGTTGAACATGCAGAGGCCCCACATACCCCCTGATGCTTAAATGAGGGTATCATTCGCTTGAGCTGCTGGGCTCTAGGGGCTTTATTTTAACATTGGTTGCCAAGAAATCAGCAATCAAAACGTGTTTGAAAAGATAACATTTGCACCATAATAAACAAAAAGGTGAAAATATGGTAGGAACTTTGAATGGAGATACTGTGAAGGATAAGATACAGAGCTTGAGTCAACAGTTTTGATCTCAACCATAACTGTTGTTTGGCAAAATTACTTCACAATCGTAATGCTAAATTATACATTGAAGATGATTGACGATAAAACTATATTTGGCTCTTATTCTTCTATTTGCCATTATCTGGACCAAAATATCGAAATTATAGTGAAACAGTAAGACCCAAAGTTGCATCCCATTTAAATATGTTGGAGACAGTGGTACGCAGCAGTTTGTAAGGTGCACTCTTAGAAAAAAAAGAGTTCCAAATGGGTTCGTCGGCTGTCCCCACAGGAGAGCCCTTTTTGTTTCTAGGTAAAAACCCTTTTCAGATCTAGGTAGAACCCTTTTGGGTTCCATGTTGAACCTTCTCTGGAAAGGGTTATACCTGGAACCAAAAAGGGTTCTTCAAAGGGTTATCCTATGGGGACAGCCGAAAATCCCTTTCAGGTTCTGGATAGCACCAGTTTTTCTAAGAGTGTACGCAGAACTGGTGGTGCACTACTGGTGCCTCAGCATCTCCCAAGTTCATAGAAATGGTGACATCTTATCTTCGTCATTCATTGCATTTTTGAGTGGTTTTGCATCAATGAAACAACCAACTCTCAACATGTTTTGTTCAAAGGAAGGCAAATACATTTTACAAGGAGATACCATACCTGCAGTTATTAGATATTATCCACGAGTACCTTTTTTTGTGTTTTTCGTCTCTGAAAGTAATCTGAGCACACATCAGTCTTCTGTTCGCACCGACCGTGACATCCATCTTACACAAGTTAGGTTTCATCTTTTCTGTGTTGTCGTAAATCACAGAGATTGATTGTCATAAATGTTTTATTTTCGGCCACCTTGGCACTGCAGTGTAATCCTAGCCGATCCTCCTCTTCTGAGGCCAACCTGCAACTAAATGTATTATGTCCTGTGCTCCCCTCCCCTTCCTACTGCATGTTTAGTTGCACCTTTTCAACTTCGTTAATTAATTCTCATCAGTGGCAAAACCTCCTTCGTGTCACTCTTCCCTGGCAAATGTTCTCTCTCCCACCACCTGAACTCTCCTCCTCGTTCCCTCAGTGCACTGTTTTAGGTATTTTCTGACCAACCTTTCTTTGTTTGACTTTCATTGACCTTTTGTTCCCACCAAGACAAATGTTAATGGTTGAACAAAGGCATTTTGTGGTTAAACAAGATTGTCTGCAAATTGTATACAGTTTGTTATATGTGCAGTGGCAGTGTTACAAAAACACAATTTTGTGCACAATACTGCCTATTGCCTAATTTGTTTTTATAGTGATATAGGCTAATTTCATTTTTACCACATCCCTCCACCAGCTCCCTTTAAAAGTATTTCAAGATGGGTTCCATTGACATATGGCCCTGTGCACGTAGAGAGGGAATTTAATGTTGAATAGGTGTCGGTAAGAATACAATGTAACACTACACCATAGTGCTGTATAATTCCCTTCTTTGCCGTGATCCACAGGTGCTAGACTATCTTGTTGCTTGAATAAAACATTGCAATCCAAAGGCAACTAAACTAAAGGAGTATTGGGACTCAATCAAGATACAAGATGGCGCTGCAGTGGATAGCGTCTATCGTACGGGCTCCTGAACAATTCAGCTATTTTGTGTGTTTATTTATGCAGAATTTCTTTGGTACATAATGCCTTTACTTCCGATGGCCGAAAAAAAGCTTCCGGACATCAGTACAGCGATCACTAACCTCAATTTGGATTAAACTTTCTTCTTCAACCAGTCAGCAGCTCTGGACGTTCTGCTTATTCCGGACCAGGCCCTAATTACCGGGACTCGAAAGAAGAAGCTGCGGAGAAAGAGTGGCAGGCGAGGCGGCATTTTGATGAGACTACGTTGGCAAGCAAATAGACCACCATTAAATTATATTCTATTGGCGAACGTGCAGTCACGGGAGAACAAACTGGATGGGCTCAGTTCAAGACTCCTATCAACGGGACCTGAAAAAACGTAATATCCTATGTTTTTCAGAGTCATGGCTGAACGAGGACATGGATAATATACATCTCACTGGTTTTTCTATGTATCGTCGAGACCGGACGGCAGACTTGGGTAAGACGAAGGAAGGAGGGGCGTGTCTCTTTGTTAACAACAGCTAGTGCGCAATATCTAATGTTAAGGAAGTCTCTCGTTTTTGAGTTAGAATACCTCATGATAAGCTGCAGACCATACCATTTACCAGGAGAGTTTTCATCTATATTTTTGGTAGCTGTCTATTTACCATCACAAACTAAGACTGCACTGGCACTAAGACAACACTCAATGGGCTCTATATGGCCATAAGCTAATAAGAAAATGCACATTTAGAGGTCACATTTATTGCAGCCGGTGATTTTAATGCAGGGAAACTGAAATCCATTTTACTTCATTTTTAGTTGTCTTGGTTGGAAGGTGAACTTTCGCCCCAGTCTGAGGCCCTGAGGCTCTGGAGCAGGTTTTCATCAAGGATCTCTCTGTACTTTGCTCTGTAAATCTTTCCCTCTATCCTGACAAATCTCCCAGCCCCTGCTGCTGAAAAACATCCCCACAGCATGATGCTGCCACCACCGTGTTTCACCGTAGGGATGGCGCCAGGTTTCCTCCAAATGTGATGCTTGGCATTCAGGCCAAAGTGTTCAATCTTGGTTTCATCAGACCAGAGAATCTTGTTTATTTTACTAAGGAGTGGCTTCCGTCTGGCCACTCAACCAAAAAGGCCTGATTGGTAGAGTGCTGCAAATATGGTTGTCCTTCTGGAAGGTTCTCTTATCTCAACAGAGGAACTCTGGAGCTCTGTCAGAGTGACCATCGGGTTCTTCGTCACCTCCCCTGATTGCTCAGTTTGGTTGTGCGGCCAGCTCTCGGAAGAGTCCTGGTGGTTCGAAACTTCTTCCATTTAAGAATGATGTAGGCCACTGTGTTCTTGGGGACCTCCAATGCTGCAGAAATATTTTGGTACCCTTCCCCAGATCTGTGCCTCAACACAATCCTGTCTCGGAGCTCTACAGACAATTCATTTGACCTCATGGCAACTGCGGGACCTTATATAGGACAGGTGTGTGCCTTTCCAAATCATGTCCGATCAATTGAATTTATCACAGGTGGACTCCAATAAAGCTGGAGAAACATCTCATGGATGATCAATGGAAACAGGATGCACCTATGCTCAGTTTCAAGTCTCATAGCAAAGGGTCTAAATACTTATGTAAAACATTTATCTTTAATGTTTTTTATTTTTAATACATTTGCAAAAAAATATAAAATCCTGTTTTTGCTTTGTAATTATGGGGTATTCTGTGTAGATTGATGAGGATTAAAAAAATAAAACATTTTAGAATATGGCTGTAACGTAACAAAATGTGGAAAAAGTGAAGGGGTCTGAATACTTTCCGAATGCACAGTAATATTTGACAAAATCATCATTTCAAACCTTGCTTATATTTGCATATGGTCAAATTACTTGCCGCTGATTTTCTGGTGTTTTTACAGTATTTTATGTACAACAATTAAAAATATTTTTTATGTTTTAATGTTTTGTTCAGAAAACATGGGGGACCAAATATAAACACCTGCAGGCTAAATACCACCCACGGGCCACAAATTGGGGAACCCTGCTCTAAATCACCTCTACTACACACACAGAAACATATACCAGGCCATCCCTCACCCTCCCTTTGGCAAATCAGACAATAATTATATCCTTCTGTGTCGTGCTTACAAGCAAAAACTCAGACAGGAAGTGACACGCTCAATATGGAACTGGTCTGATGACGTGGATGTTCCGGGATCCATCCAATAACATTGAGTTTACCACATCAGTCACAGGCTTCATTAATAAGTGCAACCACGACAACGTCCCCATAATGACCGTATGTATTTGCTCTGGCGCTTGACGGATGTGGCAGGGCTCGCAAACTATCACGGATTATAAAGGGAAATAGAGCCGCGGGCTGCCCAGCGACATGAGGCGGCAGATAGTGGTTAGAACATTGGACTAGTAACCGAAAGGTTGCAAGATTGAATCCCCGAGCTGACAAGGTAAAAATATGTTGTTCTGCCCCTGAACATGGCTGTCATTGAAAATAAGAATTTGTTCTTAACTGACTTGCCTAGTTAAATGACGGTAAAATAAAAGATTAGACTACCAGACGAGCTAAATGCTTTCTATGCTTGCTTCGAGGCAAGCAACACTGAACCATGCATGAGTGTACTAGCTGTTCCGGGCCAGCAAAAGTGTGATCACGCTCTCAATTGCACTCCACACTCAAATGGACAAAAGGAGTACATACAGTTGAAGTCGGAAGTTTACATACACCTTAACCAAATACATTTAAACTCAGTTTTTCACAATTCCTGACATTTAATCCTAGTAAAAATTCCCTGTCATGGGTCAGTTAGGATCACCAGTTTGTTTTAAGAATATGAAATGTCAGAATAATAGTAGAGAGAATGATTTATTTAGGCTTTTATTTCTTTCATCACATTCCCAGTGGGTCAAAGGTTTACATACACTCAATTAGATTTTGGTAGCATTGCCTTTAAATTTTTAACCTTGGGTCAAATGTTTCAGGTAGCCTTCCACAAGCTTCCCACGATAAGTTGGGTGAATCTTGGCCCATTCCTCCTGACAGAGCTGGTGTGACTGAGTCAGATTTGTAGGCCTTGCTCGCACACGCTTTTTCAGTTCTGCTCACAAATTTTCTACAGGATTGAGGTCAGGGCTTTGTGATGGCCACTCCAGTACCTTGACTTTGTTGTCCTTAAGCCATTTTGCCACAACTTTGGAAGTATGCTTTGGGTCATTGTCCATTTGGAAGACATTGTCCATTTGGAAGACCCATTTGCGACCAAGCTTTAACTTTCTGACTGATGTCTTAAGATATTGCTTCAACATATCCACATAATTGTCCTCCCTCATGTTGCCATCTATTTTATGAAGTGCACCAGAAGTTCACCAGTCCCTCCTGCAGCAAAGCACCCCCACAAAATGATGCTGCCACCGTGCTCCCAACCGTGAAGCATGGTTCTTGGTGTTCTTCAGCTTGCAAGTGTCCCCCTTTTTCCTCCGTTGTTTCATCAGACCAGAGGACATTTCTCCAAAAAGTATGATCTTTGTCCACATGTGCAGTTGCAGTCTTGTCCCATCGCTGCAACTGCCCTACGGATTCGAGAGAGGCGAAGGTCGAGAGTCATGTGTCCTCCAAATCTGTTAAGCCACACTGCTTGCTTAACCCAGAAGCCACCTGCACCAATGTGTCAGAGGAAACACCGTCCAGCTAGCAATGAAAGTCAGCTTGCAGGCGTCCGGCCCGCCACACGGAGTTGTTAGGGAGTGATGAGACAAGGAAATCCCAGCCGGCCTAACCCGGACAATACTGGGCCAATTGTGCGGCACCTCATGGGTCTCCTGGTCATGACCATCTGTGACACAGCCTGGGATCAAACCTGGGTATGTGCCTTAGTGATGCAGTGCCTTAGACTGCTGTGCCACTCGGGAGACCTGTAACAATATTTGTAAGTATCGCAGATACCTCACCATACATACTTTGCAAAATCATTATCTTGTCTTTTAACTTGTTGCAGTCATGAGATTCTCTACACTTCGCATTCCTTCACAAAACATAATACCTTATCGATTCATTCCATTAGTGCTGTTGATCTCATAGTTCCTGATGACATAGTGAATCATAATTTGACTCTGATGAGAGATGTCCATTATTCTTCGTATGAAATTGTAAGCTATCGCATCATCACACTTTGTCTGCCATGTTAGAAAAGACCTACAAACTTTTGATATTCAGACATTTTCCTTGCTATGGCTCCTTTGTTACAGTTGACATTGAGTAAATAAATAAAGGCGATTTAAAATGTGTGTGGGAATGCATGCACTGCTACTCTCAAATTGCAGTTAGAAATACAGAAGATGACAGTGTGACCAGTATGGCCAACAATTCTCATCAGTAGGGACTAGAGCTGAGAAAAAGTGGTTGTCATTTCTTTATAACAAACCTGATGTGTGGGAACATGTATTTTTGACTTTGTTGTAAAAACTCTAAAGCATGTTTTATTTGTTAGATTCACCCAGTAAAATGCATCTTCACCTTAGTCAGTCATACAGTATATTTACTTGCCTTTTCAATCAACAGTATTTATTTAATCATCATAACTAGTGGGAAATACATAAGTATTATATATATATTTTTAATGTAACCTTTATTTAACTAGGCAAGTCAGTTAATTAAGAACAAATTCTTATTTACAATGAACGGCGTACACCGTCCAAACTCAGATGACACTGGGCCAATTTTGCACCACCCTATGGGACTCCCAATCACAGCCAGTTGTGATACAGCCTGGATTTGAACCAGGGTGTCTGTAATGACGCCTCAAGCACTGAGATGCAGTGCTTCAGACCGCTGCACCACTTGGTAGCCTGTGTGAACCATTTATCAGTTGATGTTATTCTTCAATAACACAGACCCCAAAGCAAATCAAGGGGTGAAAAATAGATTTATTCAAAGTGAACAAATCTTAGTTGTTATGCTTGAAAGTGGATCTTCAACATTCGTTCTTTCATGTTCTCGTTGTTTTTCCTCTGAACAAAGAGAAAGGATTTTGTTTTTACCAAAGCATAGCCTGTGGTTGACCAATTAGAATTCATTGCAGTAAAATTGGACAAATGGCCAAATACAAAGTATCCCGTTTCAGGCTTCAATGTATACATCTTGCCATACGTAGCTATGAGTCCTGAATATCTTTGAATATTCCTTCACCATATACATGAAATTACCATAACCTCATTGAAACAACACTTTAAATTGTTTTTCATTACATGAATGAATTCTCCTGAAACAATCAAAATACACTCCAAAACCCTGCACATGACATTGACACATCCACAGCAAATATATTGACCAAAGGCCCAAACTGCAATATTGTGATATGACATTGACACATATCCACCGGAAATTAACCATATTGACCAAAGGGACGAAAAACAATATTAGAAGGTCTTTTTTTAAACATTATACAGTTAGGTCTTATGTTTACTCACAGACAGATAGGGAGGGTGTTGACATAGAGAAATTATTACAAGCACATTTCATCCAGTCCCCCATCATGCCATGTAATGATAACAATTAGTACATGTAATTAGATGTAATTACAATCAAACAGTCAAGACAATGGGATCATCATTTATGATTGCAATTAACTCCCTCCTCAGTAATCAATCTATTGATATTCTAAGCCGTTCCTGTGCATTATTGTTGTAATTGTATGTCTTTGGTGAGGGAAAAAGTACATATTACATTTCTGTTGCTAATTACCAGTTCTGTTTTCGATTATATTCTGTGCATTTTACTAACCAGCAAGTAAATGTAGCATTATGCATATTTGGCTATCTGTGAGAAAGCAGAGATTTTTTTCTTTCAATAGCAAGGTGTGCTGATCGGAATCTGGATGCACACTGTGTCTCACACATCCTCATTTACTCTTTGCTGTCACATGCATCAACAGATTCAAAGTATTTAATCAAATCCAGATGTTATGATAATGTTTCATATGTGAAGCAAATGACCGCAAACGTATATTCCTCTATTGAATTTATAGAAAAGTATGAGGTTGACACACTTGTTGCTAAACACATACACATTCTTCAATTAAATGTGTCATGTCATCCACAGAGAACCTCTGCTTTATTAGCAAAGAGTAATTGTGATATGATACAACAAGGAACGCAATCATATTGATACTGGATGAAATAAATACTCTATCAAACATAAGAGAACTGACAAGTATTCCCCTGTGTGAAATGTGAATTACCCATCTTACCCATCACTTATGCAAAATGGGACATACAGGAGGACTTTGTATGCTAGATATGTTACAGTATCTGGTTCTCCCATCATTATTGGAGTGTCCTCATTTGTGACCGACTGGCTCGATTCGGTCTCATGTAACATTTGAAATTGTGTGTTTTTCATTGGATAAAAGTAGAGACAGAGCTAGAAAATTGTATATCATACACACGTTTTGAGAAAATGGCCCTTGAATGTTTTGGTACACCTACTGGAGGGCTCATCTTTGTGTACACCTATTCAGTATTGTTCATCATCGTTCTTTTAGGATTCACACGGGAGGTCATGTGCTAAACAGAGTGAGTAGTGTAGTAAACAACCAAAGATTTCAAGACTAAAAGGTGGTAAAAGTAGTAGCCTACAATAAAGTAAAAACTCCAGGTAAATACACTTTTATCTAGTCCTTGGCCTATATCCTAATCTGACTTTGGTGCAGGTGCGTGTGTTTACCAGAGAGTAGTCACTATATCAAATCAAAGTTTAGTTGCCACATGCACAGGATACAGAAGGTGTAAACTGAACAGTGAAATGGTTACTTGCATAGAAGCAATATCAAAAATAGAAAGTGTCCAGATCAAAATATGTAATAAATATTACATAATTTTTAGATGACGCTGACCCGACACACTTGCCTAAAATGATGGGTCATGGGAAAGAAATGCTATAACCACTCTCCAGCCACATCTAGCTAAGTGGATGGGTCACTATTGTCTAGACATGTACATGAAATACTATAGATGTCCGTAATCCCTCCCCAGACGCACCTGGCTAACTTGATGGGTCATGTAATCATCTGGCAAAGTGGAGCCTTCTGTTTAGACATGTTGCTAGCTGGCTAAACAATGAACCGGTATAATCTCAACTCATACTACTACCAATAAAAACATTATCATAGCTGTAGTATGAATCTGCAGGCAGCTAAAAATAACCAACTGGGTTAAATGTTAGCTAACTAACATTAGGCTATAACTAGCAATGCAAATGGATTTCTGATTAGAATAATATTAATGTTAGTAATGTTAGCTAGGGAGCCAGCAAGCTAACATTCGCTAGCTAACTGTTCTCTGTACCTTGCAATGAAAATTACTTTCTGACAAAATAAGAAACTTTTAGAATCTGAAAATTTAGCTCCACGGCAGACTTGAACCATTTAACTCAGTTTTGTACCTATATCTTGTTTGGCCAGCATTGTGTCAAGTCACTCTGGTTCACACTGACCCTGGCGTTTGCAGAAAGGAGCCCATCACTTTTTCAACTGATCTGTCGATAGCGCCTGCTAAATTCAGGGCATCAATGCTGTTGAGAAAAGTTGCAAAACTTTTGTAGTTCTCGATGGCTAACGTTATATATTTCAAGAACACTGCGGTAGAATTGACTATCAACACATTCTGAGCAGCTCACGTTATAGACAGAAGCATGATACATGGCCCTTCCAATAAAGTAGGGACGTGCAACATATGCCTAGCTTCCTGAAACGGGTCACATATTAACTAAAACTTAGTAAAATCTTTGAAATTATTGCATTTATATATTTGTTAATTATATATATACAGTGGGGGGAAAAGTATTCAGTCAACCACCAATTGTGCAAGTTCTCCCACTTAAAAATATGAGAGAGGCTTGTAATTTTCATCATAGGTAGACTTCAACTATGACAGACAAAATGAGAATAAAAATCCAGAAAATCACGTTGTAGGATTGTTAATGAATTAATTTGCTAATTATGGTGGAACATAAGTATTTGGTCAATAACAAAAGTTTATCTCAATACTTTGTTATATACCCTTTGTTGGCAATGACAGAGGTCAAACGTTTTCTGTAAGTCTTCATAAGGTTTTCACACACTGTTGCTGGTATTTTGGCCCATTCCTCCATGCAGATCTCCTCTAGAGCAGTGACGTTTTGGGGCTGTTGCTGGGCAACACAGACTTTCAACTCACTCCAAAGATTTTCTATGGGGTTCAGATCTGGAGACTGGCTGGGCCACTCCAGGACCTTGAAATGCTTCTTACGAAGCCACTCCTTCGTTGCCTGGGCGGTGTGTTTGGGATCATTGTCATGCTGAAAGACCCAGCCATGTTTTATCTTCAATGCCCTTGCTGATTGAAGGAGGTTTTCACTCCAAATCTCACGATACATGGCACCCTTCATTCTTTCCTTTACACGGATCAGTCATCCTGGTCCCTTTGCAGAAAAACAGCCCCAAAGCATGATGTTTCCACCCCCAATGCTTCACAGTAGGTATGGTGTTCTTTGGATGCAACTCAGCATTCTTTGTCCTCCAAACCCGACGAGTTGAGTTTTTACCAAAAAGTTATATTTTGGTTTCAACTGACCATATGACATTCTCCCAATTTTCTTCTGGATCATCCAAATGCTCTCTAGCAAACTTCAGACTGGCCTGGACATGTACTGTCTTAAGCAGGGGGACACGTCTGGCACTGCAGGATTTGAGTCCCTGGCGTTGTAGTGTGTTACTGATGGTAGGCTTTATTACTTTGGTCCCAGCTCTCTGCAGGTCATTCACTAGGTGCCCCCGTATGGTTCTGGGATATTTGCTCACCATTCTTGTGATCATTTTGACCCAACGGGGTGAGGTCTTGCGTGGAGCCCCAGATCGAGGGAAATTATCAGTGGTCTTGTATGTCTTCCATTTCCTAATAATTGCTCCCACAGTTGATTTCTTCAAACCAAGCTGCTTACCTATTGCATATTCAGTCTTCCCAGCCTGGTGCAGGTCTACAATTTTGTTTCTGGTGTCCTTTGACAGCTCTTTGGTCTTGGCCATAGTGGAGTTTAGATTGTGACTGTTTGAGGTTGTGGACAGGTGTCTTTTATACTGATAACAAGTTCAAACAGGTGCCATTAATACAGGTAACGAGTGGAGGAGAGAGGAGCCTCTTAAAGAAGAAGTTACAAGTCTGTGAGAGCCAGAAATCTTGCTTGTTTGTAGGTGAATAAATACTTATTTTCCACCATAATTTGCAAATAAATAAATAAAAAATCCTACAATGTGATTTTCTGGATTATTTTCCTCATTTTGTCTGTCATAGTTGAAGTCTACCTATGATGAAAATTACAGGCCTCTCTCATCTTTTTAAGTGGGAGAACTTGGTGGCTGACTAAATACTTTTTTGCCCCACTGTATGTATGTATGTGTGTGTGTGTGTGTGTGTGTGTGTGTGTGTGTGTGTGTGTGTGTGTGTGTGTGTGTGTGTGTGTGTGTGTGTGTGTGTGTGTGTGTGTGTGTGTGTGTGTGTGTGTGTGTGTGTGTGTGTGTGTGTGTGCGTGCGTGGGTGCGTGGGTGTGTGGGTGCGTGCGTGCGTGCGTGCATGTGTGCGTAATATATAGTACCAGTCAAAGTTGGGACACACCTCATCATTCAAGGGTTTTTCTTAATTGTTACTATTTTCTACATTATAGAATAATAGTGAAGACATCAAAACTATGAAATAACACACATGGAACCAAAAAAGTGTTAAACAAATCAAAATATATTTTATTCTTCAAAGTAGCCACCCTTTGCCTTGATGACAGCTTTGCACACTCTTTGCATTCTCTCAGCCAGCTTCATGAGTTAGTCACCTGGAAGGCATTTCAATTTACAGGTGTGCCTTCATAAAAGTTCAATTGTACAATTTCTTTCCTTCTTAATGCGCCAATCAGTTGTGTTGTGACAAGGTAGGTGTGGTATACGGAGGATAGCCCTCTTTGGTAAAAGACAAAAGTTCATATTATGGCAAGAACAACCCAAATAAGCAAAGAGAAATGACAGTCCATCATTACTTGAAGAAATGCAGGTCAGTCATTCCGAAAAATGTCAAGAACTTTGAAAGTTTCTTCAAGTGCAGTCGCAAAAACCATCAAGTGCTATGATGAAACTGGCATTCATGAGAACCACCACAGAAAAGGAAGTCCCAGAGTTTCCTCTGCTGTAGAGGATAAGTTCATTAGAGTTACCAGCCTCAGAAATTGCACCCAAATAAATGCTTCACAGAGTTCCAGTAACAGACCCATATCAACATCAACTGTTCAGAGGAGACTGCGTGAATCAGGCCTTCATGGTCAAATTGCTGAAAATAAACCACCATTAAAGGACCCAATAAGAAGAAGAGACTTGCTTGGGCCAAGAAACTCGAGCAATGGACAATAGACCGGTGGAAATCTTTTTTGTTTTTGTGAGATGCAGAGTATGTGAATGCATGATCCCCGCATGTGTGGTTACCACTGTGAGCATGGAGGAGGTGGTGTGAGGGTGCTTTGTAGGTGACACTGTCTGGATTTATTTAGAATTCAAGGCACACTTAACCAGCATGGCTACCACATCATTCTGCAGCGATACTTCATCGCATCTGGTTTGCGCTTAGTGGGACTATCATTTGTTTTTCAACAGGACAATGACCCGACACACCTCCAAGCTGTGTAAGGGATATTTGACCAAGAAGGAGAGTGATGGAGTGCTGCATCAGATGACCTGGCCTCCACAATCACCCAACCTCATCCCATTTGAGATGGTTTGGGATGAGTGAGTTGGACCACAAGTGATGGAAAAGCAGCCAACATGTGCTCAGCGTATGTGGGAACTCCTTCAAGAATGTTGGAAAAGCATTCGAGGTGGAGCTGTTTGAGAGAAGGCCAACAGTGTGCAAAGCTGTCATCAAGGCAAAATAGTGAAGGCTACTTTGAAGAATCTGATATATTAAATATTTTGTTGATATGCATAACACTTTTTTGGTTACTACATGATTCCATATGTGTTATTTCACAGTTTTCATATCTTCACTATTATTCTACAATGTAGAAAATAGTACAAAAAATAAATCAGGTCAGGTCAGCTTCGATTTGGTCCGTGTTTGAGATAAAGCTACATAGTTTCAAAGGAATCGTTTGGTTCTTATGAACAAAAGTAACCTATTGTCAGTGTTCTCAGATAATGTATGACAGAATTAGAAAATAGAATGTCCACCCACTGACTAAATCTTTGCACATTTTGTTGTTGTTGTTATCCTATGGACTATGGGCATCCAGAGCGCTCTGAGTGCGCAGCTCAATGGTTCATTCCTGCTATTTTGAACAGATTCTATTCATCACTTTGGCATAACAATTGCTCCCTAGGGAAGCAAAAAGAAAGCAAAAACTAGGAATTGTTTCCAAAAGTTAGCTATAGCGATAAATAGGCGTTGGAGGATATTTACAGACATAGTGACACTGAATATAATAAGTCAAACTCAGATGATGGAAGCAACTTGGACGAGAAGGATTGACTTCTCAAATGTCTCAAAGTACTTTGCATTTGTACAAATGATTAGCCTGCGAAAGCTGTTTCCGATTACAGGTGAAGGTTGCTTGCCAGATACTTGCCAACATGTGATTGACTGTTACATTCATTGGAATGCTCACAGTGAGGGCTTGTCTCCATGATGCTGATGAGGGCCCCCTTGCTGGTTTTGTTTATGCTGCATGTTCTGCTGCAAACTGGACATCTCTCGAACAACTGCAGCAGGCAATCTTATGAAATGGTGTTGACTGGGAGGGCCTTTGCAGAGTGATATAATAGTCAGCCAGTTGGTAAATTGCATTTTGTTCTAAAGAAAGGACAAAGCTTTTTGCTAATGGACTTCACAAACAATATGACTCTACTAGTTGTATCTGCTTACCTGGGGAATTAGTCTATCTACTAGTTGATCAAGCCGGGTATTTCTGAATACAACTTTTCACATAACACACATTAACCGGTTGTTGTTGAGGAAGCCATCTGTGTCATCAGGGCAGTAACTCCGGTCAAGGGCCTCCCGAGTGGCGGTCTAAGGGGCTGCATCACAGTGCTTGCTACAGACCCGGGTTCAATCCCTGCCACGACCAGGAGACCCATGATGTGGCACACAATTGGCCTAGCATCGTCCGAGTTTGGGAGGGTGTGGCCGGCCGGGATGTCCTTGACCAATCGCGCTCTAGCAACTCCCGTGGCGGGCCGGGCAAATGCATGCTGACACGGTCGCCAGTTGTACAGTGTTTTCTCCGACACATGAGTGCAACTGGCTTCCGGGTTAAGCGAGCAGTTTGTCAAGAAGCAATGCAGCTTGGCAGGGTCACGTTTCGGGGGACACATGGCTGTCGACATAAGCCTCTCCATATGGGAGTTGTAGCGATGGGACAAGACTGTAATTACCTGTTGGATAGGTCGCTAAACCATCGCAATCACGGTGCTGGACATGTTATGATACCAACCTTTTCTCCTTCTGGTAGTTCCCAGCATCTGTTCATGACCAGAGGATCTGTCTGGCACCCAACTGTGTACCTTGTCTAACAGAAAAACAGGGTAGACGATTGTCATCATCCCTCAATGATAAACATAGCTTGAGAAATAATGTAATATTGTTAGTAAGCTAATTCTGTGCTTTCCAGATGTAGACTGACTGGCTCCAGATTGGATTAAATTCAGGCCGGTGACGCCGTTACACTATGCAACCAACTGTGACATGTTTTACTATGGCCCTGGGTTGGTTTGCGTTTGTTGCTGCTAGTTAGTACACTGTTGTTGCCAGACGTGAGTACCACCATATCTGCATCCAATATTTATATGTGACCTAGACATGGGTTGCTCCTCGGAGGCTAATGTGACTGTTTCATCTAAATTACACTAACTTAGAGTAACATGGACTTTGCTATAGTAGGCAAATCATTACTAGGAAACAACTTTGAAATATTATCACGTCGTCAAATTTACTTCATAGATATGGCAATGTATGGCCATGATATGGCAATACGGTGGTCCCCTCACTCTTAGTTAGCTGGCTAAAGTTATATCGAATCTAAAGTCAATCAACATCATAATCATTACAAAAGGTTATCTTACAATTATTTATAACATCAGCTATGCTAGCGATGATAATGTTACATAACCAACGGTCTATGGCCTAGCTACTGGTATACTCACCAGCACAGGGGACCAACGAAGGACCTCTTTTCGGCATGATAGGGTCCTTCAGCAGGGAAGGAATGCAAACCATAGTTTGTCAATTCATATATTTTCAGTCTCAAACGTCCGTGATTCTTTGAGCGCGTTGGGGACAATGAGAGGGTTCGTGAATTTGAGTTTCAACCTGCCGGCCGTGAGACAGTTGTGAAGTCGGCTCAAAACAAAAGTGACGTAATCAAGGATGTGGAGTGATGAGTAGGATTCTGTTTTCACATTCAAATCGATTGCTTTATCTGCCTTTACAATAAAAATTAAAGCATTTATTTTATGGAAAAGAGATGTATGTTTCTGGACAATGCACCAGGCGGCCTCAGTTGACATCATGACCGAGCGACGCAGATTACTGTTTGATTGGGGAAGGATGCGCCTCCCTCCCCGTTTTTGCCCGATGACGTGACGAGCCATTGCACGGTTCAACCCGGGTCAGCATAATAGAACTCTTCAATGAAGGGAAGCTAAAAGGGAAGAAAAAGGGGGCATGTAATCCAAACCCAATCTTAATTTACTTATTGTGATGCACTGAGGTTCCAAACTCTGTATCTAGAAGAGACTGACTTTATGACAAAAGGTATTCTATTTACACTTTGTAGAGGTTCTGTACAAACAGAGTAAACTCACGGACAACTAGTCAAAGCTCAAACCAAGTTTATTCACCCACTGGATCAAACAGCTGCAGAACACAATGACATGTTTACACAAGCACATATATATTTGTACCCTTCTTCTAGGTGGAGTCCCCCTCCTTGCACTTCTATACAGCCAATAGATCTCTGTTGCTAGGCAGGAATTTAAGTGTGGACTGTTCCTTATCACCTCTTCTGACCTGACCTCGGCCCAAATTCTTCAAGCCTCCCTAATTATTTTCTGCCCTGCTAGAGCTGACCCGGTCAACTGTAAGTGATGTTATTGTGAAATGGAAACAATGGCTCAGCCGCGAAGTGGTAGGCCACACAAGCTCACAGAATGGAACTGGCGAGTGCTGTAGCGGGTTAAAGTCGTCTGTCCCCGGTGGCAACACTCACTACCGAGTTCCAAACTGCCTCTGGATGCAATGTCACAATAACTGTTCGTTGGGAGCTTCATGAAATGGGTTTCCATGGCTGATCAGCTGCACACAAGCCTAAGATCACCAAGCGCAATGCCAAGTGTCAACTGGAGGGGGGGTAAAACTCGAGCTATTGGACTCTGGAGCAGTGGAAAGGCATTCTCTAGAGTGATGAGTCATGCTTCACCATCTGGCAGTTTGACTGACGAGTCTGGGTTTGGCAGATGCCAGGTGAACTTTACCTGCCCGAATACATTGTGACAACTGTAAAGTATGATGAATAATGGTCTAGGGCTCTTTTTCATGGTTTGGGCTAGGCCCCTTAGTTCCAGTGAAGAGAAATCAAAACCCTACAGCATACAATGACATTCTACATGATACTGTGCTTCCAACAGCTTGGGGAAAGACCCTCTCCTTTTTCAGCATGACAATGCCCCCGTGAAGTAAAAGTCCCTGACTCTTCTTAGAACACCGCTTTGGCACTAAAGTGTCTGATAACATGGCTTCGGTCTCCTATCTCCCGATCTCCTCAGGGTGGTAAAGAAAGGGGAAGGGGGGGTGACAGATGAACTATTGTCCGTAGTGGACTTTGTGGCCCCACCATATCATGGAACTGGCATTCCAGCTCCTGTAAACTCCTCAAAGACAGGAAGGGTGAACCTGGTTTCTGGATTAAGGTGTAATTGTAAATCACCCTGTGTTGCCCCCTCGTGGGCCTTCATCACAACACAACAGAGCTGGCTGCATTTACAGAGCCTTGACAAAACTAAGGAGCTCTCACACTGTCATTGTGAGAGTGCTGGAGCATGGGGAGTCGATGAGGAGTCTTTGTGGGAGTGTGATGAATTGCTGGATACTTTGTTTGTTGGACATCTCTTATTGATGTTTGTGCCTAGATTGTCATTTCAGGAGCACCGAGAGCATATGTAACAATTATCTCGGCTTTTCTTTTTGTGTGTATAGAGAGATTAAGTGTGTGTGGTTTTTGTTTGTTTGTGTGTGTGTGTGTGTGTGCAGTTTTAAAAGATTTTTGAAATGCAGAGGAAACGAAGCCAATGAACTTCAGTATCATTATTATACGTTTGCCTTCACTTCGTTCTTGGGTGGAGGAAAAGGAGCAAATATTATTTTGCACCACATATTGACTGGGAGTAGTAAATAATTACGACACACTGTGACTCTTATCCGAGACAGCATTGTACACTCTTTAACACTAGAACTGCTGGGTCTTCAGGGGTACAAAGAGTCTGACCCATTCCAAATTGGACCTGGTGCTTTCCCATCCGGACCTGATATGCATAAATACATTTTGAAAATATATAGACCCATTCAGAACGGACCCGGTGACAACTAGAACCGTTCTGTATAGTCCTGGTTGGAACCAGACCCAGTCAAATCTGAGTTAGGGAAGCGGCAGAAAGGAGGGAGAGAGAGGGGTTACTCTAGCAGGCGTCGGAGGGGCTGTACTGTGAGCGAGTGAAACGGGGAGGATGGGGGCAGAGATGAGACAGCAACCAACCAAGCTGAGTCACGCTATAGTGAACTAATAGCAGCCATAGCTAAGTTGTTTATCATCAAATATGATTACATAGTACCTGTCAAACTGGGAGAAGCTAGTTAAGCTAGCTAATGTTGGCTAGCTAGTTAGGCTAATTGATGCTACGGTGCATGTGCTTTCTCATCCTACAGTTACAAATAACAGGACTCCGTTCAGAATATTAAGTAGCAGCTTACCTTTTGAGTCTTGGTCGTTGTAGCCTATCCTTCTTTAATTTTAAATTGCATTATTTTAATTCCATCTTCCATTGATTCGATATCACCTCACTTTTGCCACACACGGAGGCTCTATGACTGTTACCTAGTGCCGCGTTGATGACTTATGATTGGCCAAGACCAACAAGCTACACACACTACGCCGCTTTCTTTCTTTCTTTCATAGCAGCCTACATCAGAATTTGTACAGGCCCTTTCAGACAAGTCAATTAAAATGACACATATCCGAGACCCATGACAAACCTATCAGATTGGGATATAGGTGAATCCATGCAGACCTCTAGTGATGGGCCATATATGCAAACGATGAAAACATCAGTAGCCTAAACATATTTATAAGCGCCAAATGTGATTTAGAAATAGTGAAAATCAGCACAAAAGCATTAATGGCATTATAATACATATGTTTCGATATGACAGCAGTCAAATATAGTCAATTATTGTCAGCTCGTGCTTACATGTGCATCTTCACGTATTGACATCAGTTGGAGTATGTACATGTCACATAAGCTAGTAAGTGCGTTTCTGATGTTATTTTTTGTTCTCTCAGTGATGACATTTTGTGCTGATAATAGGCCCGTAGCATTGTCACCAGCTTGTTCTATCTATCCGAACGGTGCAGTCCCTTCCTCTCTTCTGTCTCTCACCTTCTCATTTGGTAGTGATACAAGCACCTGTTCTGTGCGAAACAATATGGGCTTTTTTGCTCTTAAATGATAAGTATGCATTGTTCGCTTCCCCTCGCTCATCAACTCAACCATTTTCTCAACCATGCACATATGCCATATAATTCCGCGGCAGCCTGCAGTACTACACAACTTTTAAAGGAAGAACCACTGTAGCATAATGTAAGAATATTGCCTATTCACTTAATGGTTTTGCTCTCTCCTAGTCTATCTCCTCATCGGTAGAATCCAATGTCCCTCACTTGGCATTGGAAATGAGAGCAATAAAAGGCAGGTTGTTTACAGCGACCCCTCCGACTCCCAAATTAACTTTACAGTGCTCAGGTGGAGGCAAGACGTGACCTTTCTCTGAGGTCAAAGGTACTGTGTCCATCACTGTTTAATTTGCCCGGAGGTAGTCTTTTTAGTCCGCGATAACGACAACCCACCAAGATGATCAGACAAAATCTACAGTCGAGCCCATCTGGTTCTTTAAAAAAAACAACATATTTTTCCTTCCAAATAAACATGAATGGGGTATACTTGCAAGGGAAAGTGAGTGTTGTATGGACAAAGGCAATGTAGTTAAGTGAGTCGCTACCCAGAAGAAGAAGAAAAGTGACTCTGTTAATATACCCACAAGATAAATCATGGCATCCTCAACATATTCTCTCTCTTGTACGGATGTTATACACAGGTGTGGATGGATTTGCCTGGATGTAAATGACATTGTCTGTATACAGGGCAGGCTATGCAATGGACTGCCAACAAGTATGTGCTGTTCTATCATGCAGTTCTGTATAATAGTAGTGCTTTCTGTGAGCAGATTCTTCATTTACAAAGTCAGACCATTATTTATAGTGTTTATGTTCATCCTTTTTTTGTTGCCTATGTGATACTGTACTGTACACTCTGAGCAGAGTTTTTCAAAACCATTTCATATTGATTCCATCTTGGAGAAGTCATTCTTTATGTACTATTTTATATCAATGTGTTTACCTTACATGGATACTTACAATTCACACGCGCACTGTAGCCTATGGTGTCCATTTCAGACGCAGTTTTGTGAAACTGGAAAAAGAACAAGGAAGAGAAACTTCTTATCGGAATGACTCAAGGTTCCTTTTTTCCAGCAGCCAGCCAGGATGATGTACTTTTAAGTGCCCACCCCCTGCCCTGTGTGTCAGTGTGAAGGATTGCCAGAGCCTCCCCACAAGTGTGATCTCTCTACATCAACAGCCGTGTGACAAAGCTTTTATTTCACCCCTTGATGATGTTCCTATCTTGCAGAAAATCCAGCCCAGTAATGTTCAAGAAGAAAGAACATCAAGAGGGAAAATGTTTCTGTCTGAAATATGGTGCTCGTCTGAAATATGTCTTACCTTTAGTAGACCTAGTCAGACCACGGCACAGGGAAGCTATGAATAAAATATAAACATCTCAATTTAAGAGGGTACCGCATTAAATAACATGGTCATTTGCTGACATGTGAAATGGTTTGGGAAGGTGCCCTCCTAAAGATTAATATCTGAATAGGCACTGATAGTAGTTTAATTAATAATTTGGATGGGTCGGTGTTTATGGCTTTGGATATAAGAGCTCGCATTGGAGGAGGATCTATAGCTGTGAAGGTGCAGGGGCCAACGGTGTTCTCAGTAGAGTGCATTGCGCACATTTGTCTGCCTAAGGGGTGGCACATTTGTCCTGCAAATAATATAATGTTTCCAGACCATGTCGGTACATCTGATAAAATTAGCTCCAGAGCAAGGACGAGCAATTCCACCTTCATAAACCTTAGTAGCATACTGTCTTACCGATGCACTTTTAACTTTACCAACTCTCCCTTTGGGAATTGAATGTCGAATGAGTGTTCATTTGGCGTCATCACTGAAGGGATCTTATCTTACTTCCCATGTTCTATGTGACAGACAGGGAGACAGGGGGTAAGGAGAAGTGCAAAATTACATGTACTATCCCATGCAATTGACTTAAACCTGTACTCATTTGAAGTTTAAAAGGTCACTCTTTCTCAAGGCAGGAAGTCCTCCAAGGTTTCTTGGAGAGTGATGCATATCGCCATCCTTGAGGATAACATCGGCGATGGGGTGAAGATAACACTGCAGTCAATAGTCGTCTCGGTTTCGTTCACGTCAGTAGTCCGTCTCGCCAGACTTAGATTTGTTTCTCTCTCTGCTTTAAAGCGGCACATAATGTTTTATATTAATGCAGAACAGTTACATGAAGCCATGATAAGGATCAGATGTACTTAGATTCCAAAACAATAAGTACAGCACTTCTTATCTGAACTGGGCAGGATTTACAGTTAAAGAGTGTGATGTGCAGCGAATATGAAATCTAAGGAACGATTCAACCTTATCTTTATCTGCATGACCTGATGCATATTACAGCGGCACCAAGCTTTTTTGGGCAGTTGTCACAGTTAATTTACAGACTCATACTCAGTAAATATAAAACAGTTAGCCAAAAATAATCCAGAGGAGGCAATCAGAGAGTTCATACAATCCGCCTTGAGACTTCCTCTAGAGATTGTAAACAAGGTGACTTTCTACCAACTACACAGACTTGGAGATCAGAGCGACAAGATCAAGAGTCCCAGACCTGTCATCGCAAGATTTTAACATTTTAACCAACAAAAGGAGCTGATATAAAAGCAGGTAAAAGGGACCGAATTCAGTCTCAATGACCTATTTCCACGGGAGATAAACAAACGCCGCAAGAGGCTGTATCCTGTACAAAGGCAACAAAGGGAGAGGGATAATCATGCTTTTCTCATTTTGGACAGACTTCTTTATAGATGGACAGCTCCTCCGAGACAGCTCCACAACACCATGGCTGTACTAAATTCTACGGTGACGTCAGGTTACGAAAAAAAAGTATGGAAACTGTAAGAATATGTGAACACTATGAAGTTGATATGAACAATCACACACTCAATTACATGCCCATTTACACATACGGACCTACACATACACACTTGATCTCTCTCTCTCTCTCTCTCTCTCTCTCCCTCTCTAAGTTTTCTATCATTTTTTTGTTTGTCTATCTTTTCTACAGTATGTCTTTATCTACATGTTTATCTAGGTTTACAACAAGCAAGGGGGAGATATCAGAACAGGGACATTGTGGAATAATACCCTATTGTATGGGAATATATGGAATATAAAACATATTGCTAGAACCTGTTTCTTGAATTCTAAATCTCTAATTTTGACCGTCATAATACCTCATGGCAGTAAATTTACAAGCACTAATTATGGTCATTAATTATGGTCATTAATTATGGTCAATTTAGACTAGTATCTAGTTATGGTAAGGGGCGGAATAAGTATAGCCAGTATTAATTATAATGGTTTAGCAGATTATAAAAAGGAGGAACAGTCTTTACGTGGCTAAAAGGAAAAGGAATATAACATGCAGTGGCAAGAAAAGGTTTTAATAACTGGTTGACCCTACTTTGGCAGCAATAACCTCAACCAAACGTTTTCTGCAGCGTTTTCTGCAGTTGCAGATCAGACCTGCACAACAGTCAGGAAGAATTTTGGACCATTCCTCTTTACAAAACTGTTTGTTCAGCAATATTCTTGGGATGTCTGGTGTGAGTCGCTCTCCTGAGGTCATGCCACAGGATCTCAATCGGGTTGAGGTCAGGACTGACGTATTTTCTTCTGTTGAAGCCATTCTGTTGTTGATTTACTTCTGTGTTTTGGGTCGTTGTCCTGTTGCATCACCCAACGTCTGTTGAGCTTCAATTGGCAGACAGAGAGCCTTACATTCTCCTGCAAAATGTCTTAATAACTTGGGAATTCAATTTTTCCGTCGATGATAGCAAGCTGTCCAGGCCATGAGGCAACAAAGCAGCTCCAAACCATGATGCTCCCTTCACCATACTTTACAGTTGGGATGAGGTTTTGAGGTTGGTGTGCTGTTCCTTTTTTGCTCCACACAGTGTTTTGTGTTCCTTCCAAACAACTCAACTCAATCTTCCACAGAGTATTTTGCCAGTAGCGCTGTGGAACATCCAGATGCTCTTTTGCGAACTTCAGACGTGCGGCAATGGGTTTTTTGGACAGCTGTGGCATCTTCCGTGGTGTCCTCCCAGAACACCATTCTTGTTTAGTGTTTTATGTATAGTACACTTGTCAACAGAGACGTTAGCATGTTCCAGAGATTTCTGTAAGTCTTTAGCTGACACTCTAGGATTCTCCTTATCCTCATTGAGCATACTGCACTGTGCTCTTGCAGTCATCTTTGCAGGACGGCCACTCCAAGGGAGAGTTGCAACAGGGCTGAACTTTCTCCATTTATAGACAATTTGTCTTACTGACTGACATGAAGGTTTTTTGAGATACTTGTGTACCCATTTCCAGCTTGATGCAAGTAAACAATTCTTAATCTTGGCTCTTCTGAGATCTCTTTTGTTCGAGGCATGGTTCACATCAGGCAATGCTTCTTGTGAATAGCAAACTCAAATTCTGTCAGAGTTTTTATTTTATTTTCAATTTGACCTTTATTTAACCAGGCAAGTCAGTTAAGAACACATTCTTATTTTCAATGACGGCCTGGGAACAGTGGGTTAACTGCCTGTTCAGGGGCAGAACAACAGATTTGTACCTTGTCAGCTCGGGGGTTTGAACTCACAACCTTCCGGTTACTAGTCCAACGCTCTAACCACTAGGCTAGGGCAGTGCAGCTCTAACCAACATCTACAATTTTGTCTCAATGATTGTACTCTGGTTACCTGACTCCAATTAGCTTTGAGAAGTCATTAGCCTAGGGGTTTACATACTTTTTCCAACTTACATGTTTAAATTATGTATTCAATATAGACATTAAAAATACAATTTGTGTGTTTTTAGTTTAAGAAGACTGTGTTTGTCTGTTGTTGTGACTTAGATGAAGATTAGATCTAAGTTTATGACCAATTTATGCAAAAATCCAGATAATTCCAAAGGGTTCACATACCTTTTCTTGCCACTATATACTGTTTACAGGAAACTCACTCTACATCCTTAGATGAAGTTGTGTGGAAAAGGGAATGGGGTGGTGAAATAATTCTCTGTCATGGACTAGGGAACTCAAAAGGTGTGATGAAATTAATTAACAAAAATGTTGATATGAATGTGCAAATAGTTTAGAATGATTCGCAAAGAAGGTGGATCGTTTTTAATATGAAAGTGGACGAAAAAGAGATTTGGCTCATTAATCTATGTGGTCCAAATCAGGCCAATTTATTGAATTTACAGGCAACAAATGGCATACTGGTAGAGGTATGTCAGAACTTTTTTGATATACTCAAAGCTCCAATGCTAGCTTGTTTGAACTACTCCTATAGAAATGGTTGTCTGTCAGGTGCTCAGCAGGAATGTCTGATTTCACTATTATTAAAACAAGACCCAGATGGCAAATATAAAGATCCAATCTATCTAAAAAATATTTAGGCCCCTTACACTTCAATGTTGTATTGCAAAAATACTTGCGAAATTTATAGCAGTCAGAATTAAAAAAGGTTTTACCGGGTATTGTTCTTCCTGATCAGACAGGTTTTTTACATGGACGATACATTGGATATAATATACGACAACTACTATAAATAATAGAACATCATGAAACATCTAAGAAGCCAGGCCTGGTATTTATAGCGGATTTTGAAAAGGCCTTTGATAAAGTAAGACTGGATTTTATTAATAAATGCCTGGATTTTTATCAATTTTGGTGATTGTCTTATAAAATGTGACCTGATTCAGGAAAGTAGGCATGTGTCGCAAGTCACAACTTCACAGGGGAGCCTTTTGAACGTAAAAATATATTATCCATCAAAATGCGTCTTTTGGCAGAAATTCCTTCTCAAACATGTGAACTTTCATGTGCCTTTAATATCAAACGTATGTCATCTGTAAATACTATTAAAATTGTTAAATTTCGAGCCAAGTTGGTTTAACCACAGAAAAAAGGAGCAAACTTACCCGCTGGCCATGATTGGCTGAGATAATGAGGGGGCTGGACACGCCGAGAGATGAGTTTGGATTGGTCGGTGTTGCATCTTGTGTCTATAAAATGAGCTGCTTGTACTGCAGTTTTTTCATTCGTTCCTTTTGATGTTAGACTACTAAATGCAATGTAAATTGTATCGGTATATGTACTTATCTATCCAGTGCAGTTGGGACAGCGGTCAGTTGTGAGTGATTGTATCAATGTCCTTTTAAGTGTATGCAATATGATGGATTGACTGGTTTAAAGGTGTATGTTGTGAGTATGTATGAGTATGTGATCCTTTTAATGTAAGGGGATGCCATGGATAACTGTAAATATGTTACTACTGTTCTCAATAACATTGCTGGCCTGAATTTGTTCAGTACTATCGACAAAGGTCAGTGGAAAAAATGTTTATTTCTGGACGACGATCATGCCATGCAATGCTGACTCTCATTTCGTAACACGTTTTGAAATCAGTGGAACACAACGGGCCAAATAAGCTGTTCAAACTAAACGGAAACAAGACAGGATGTCTTAAGAAAAGGGGTTGCAGTCTGCCGTGAAGCTTTCATCCATGTATACAGGTAAGAATCTAGCTACAGATTCAGATATTATACGTTTCCAATTTAGTCAGAAAGTTATTTTCATTGCAAGTTAAAGCTTCCTGTTAGCAAGCCGGCTGGAGGTTAATGGCTGGCTTGCTAGCTAACAACTTTAGCTTGCAATCAAATATTTTTGAATTATTATACAATATATGTGAAATGGCATTCTAAGATAACATACAGTTCATAAAGGTAATGGTAGCTACTGTAGCTAGCCAGGCATCTAACCTCAGCTGGCTATCTAACAGAAAGCTTTAACTAGCAATACAAACCGATTGTCATAGCTAGCTAAAGTTAACCAATAAGGTAAATGTTAGCTAGCTAACATTAGGCTATAACTAGCAATGTGAAATGGAATTCTGAGAAAACATCACTAACGTTACACACACTTCATACACATGAATTAATGTTAGCAAGCCAGCCACCTAACCTCGGCTATCGTTAGCTAGCTAACAGCAAGCTTTAACTTCGGATCGTTTGTTTAGGCATGTCATGTTAACGTTAGATAGATAGCTAAATTAACTATAATACAATCCATAGATATATTGAAAATTAGAATGGTAGAGGTCTTTCATGGAGTTTCAGAATTGTATGGAAAGGTCTGCTCAATCCAAGACTACAACCAATTGATTACAGCATTACCCCATAAATGGAGGCATATGGCAGTGGGAGGTGGTAGGGAACTGGTCTGTCTGCCCAATATGGAGGAATAAAAATAGCACAAATAGGAAAATATACCAGTTTAATTTGTGGACCAGGATGTTGACTGTGCCATACAGATTGCAAAATAATTTGGAAGGGATTTTTGATGTACCGATTCAATGGTACAGGGTGTATAAGTTGATATATAAAATGACGCAAGATTCAAGACTTTTCAGCTAAAATGATTATATAGAATTCTTGCCACCAACAACTGTTGAATATTTGGGGCATTCAATCATCACAGCTCAGCAGATTTTGATGTGAGGATACTTAATCAATAGACCATTTCTTTTGGTATTGCCCTCAGGTAGCCTATATCTGGTCTCAGGTTCAGGAATGGCTCAAAATGCAGAACATTGATTTAAAATTGACCCTGGAAATAGTTATTTTGGGAGATCTCTAGAGACCGGGTCAGTCAACTAATAATATACTAATACTCTTAGTTAAAAATATTTATTGGTTTGTTTAGTTGGAATCGGCTAAACTTTGAACATTGAGATATTAAATAAATGATAGAGACAAAGCCTTGACAAGAAAGAGTTTGTAAAAAGCCAGAAGGCTTTGGAATGTGTTTGAGGAGAGCGATGTGTTGATATAGTGAAGACAGATGGATATCTGTGGATTAGGAGGTGAGGGGTGAGGCCAGTTCCCCTTAAGGGCGTAATCAGGGTTGGTATCTGGTTACCTTCTTTCCTGTGGAGCCATAAACTGTAAGGAGGAGTTTCTTAAGTAGGATGCATATAAACTGTGATGTCTGAAATATTTTTCTGTCTGATTTCAGCTGTACAGATACTTTGGGAAAGATTAAACTTGGTTAAAGCTTCTCTAGTGTCCATGAGTTTTTTACTCTGAAAAATAAGAACCTAACCATTTCAAACTCATTTCTACGCAGGATAGATGTAGAGGGCATACCAGATGCTTCAATTCCCGACATATAAAAAGCAAGCACATTTGACTCAAATCATGCCTCCATCAGCTTTCACTTGTCTGTTTTACAGCTATTGATTTAGAGGGCCGGTATGAATAGGCTGTGAAGGCACTTCTGGAGCTTTATAGAAATATTATAAACATCATCAATCTCGTTTTACAGCCTTCCAAAGGTGGCAGATGTTCCCTACCCTTTAATCAATTTCGATTTGATGGCCGAAATACAACGTGTATGGAGGGGTTGGGTAGAGGATACAAACCCAGTTTAGGGTAAGGTTGGTAATAGGATATGGACTTGGTTTAGGGTAAGGGTGTAGGTTGGGGACACATAAGTATGCACTGAAAGGGGTGTGGGGGGGCCGAGTCGATCATAGAACATAGGTTATAGTTGTAAGCATCCTTGGAGAGGTGTGTTTTTAGGAGGTTTTTGAATGAGATGACTGTGTCTGCATGTTGTATGTGTGGAGTGCATTCCAAAACCTTGGTGCAGAGCAGCTGTAGCAGCTAGTGGAGAGGCGAAATAGGAGGAGACAAGGAGACCAGCAGAGGAGGAGTGGTGGGAGTGGGAGGGGGCATTGACTGGGAGAAGGTAAGAGAGGTAGGTGGGTGCCAAATTGTGGTTGGGCTTTGTAGGTAAGGAGGAGTGTCTTAGAGTTAATACGGGATTGCACAGGGAGCCAGTGTAGATTGATGAGGATTGGTGTGATGTGTTTGGTTGGTCTGGTGCGGTTGAGGATTCTGGCAGCAGATTTCTGGACCAGTTGAAGTCTGTTGGTGAGTTTGGTTCTCTCTTGCATTACAAAACAGGTGCGGGTAGATTTTGTCATTGACCGGTAAGAATGTCTATTTCACCAGCCATGTTGGTGGAGGGTCGCACAGAGAATTTGGGAACATTTTTTCTCTCCAAAGTTCATGCAGTGTGTAGAAGTTTGGTTTAATTTTTTTTACGTAATTAACTAGAAAGGCTAATAAAGTGTTACTTTGTCCTCGTGTTTTTTGGCCAGTTGTATCGTTTTGTTCACATGCTAGGTTGTTTTACAATGTTAGTTTGAGTTTGCTGCAACTGTCTGCTGCTAGGAAGACATCGCAGTCTGAGATATCTTTAATCACAGACAGCTGAGTGCCTAAGTTACCACGATAATGGCCTTTCCCTTAAAAAGGCAGCTGAACTTTTGTCTAGCCTAATGATTGTGCTTGATTGAACATTGGTTAAAAAGACGCAGGACACAAATATGAAATGAAATTAATCAATAATACCCCATTACGTCTTACTAGTAATACATTTGTTGTGTTAAAAAACATAGCATGCTCATCTTTTATTTATAAATTGGGATTTTTAAAGTCACAAAATATTTTGGTTCTTAAAAAAAACTGAGTGGCTGTTTTAAAAAAAAAATCCTGCCACAGTGGCTGATGGACCAAAACGTTAATTTCCCACCCTGTTGGTAGTTTAAGCAAAATGATTTGCATATCCATAACAAGTTCTTAATAAGTCATACTGAACATTTAAATCTTGTCTGTGAGAGAAGGGGAACCAAATAAGTATTTTTCATTACATTACTTTTGCAAGCATTGAATGCATTTTCCATACTGTAACGATGTACGCTGAGAGTCTGGAAGCTAGTTAGAAGTTAGCAAGTTACAGGTCTGTGAGAGCCAGACATCTTGCTTGTTTCTGGTGACCAAATACTTATTTTCACCATAATTTGCAAATAAATTAATAAAAAATTCTACAATGTGATTTTCTGGAATTTTTTTCTCATTTTGTCTGTCATAGTTGAAGTGTATCTATGATGAAAATTACAGGCCTCTCATCTTTTTAAGTGGGAGAACTAGCACAATTGGTGGCTGACTAAATACTTTTTTGCCCCACTGCATGTATATATATATATATATATATATATATATATATATATATATATATATATATATATATATATATATATATATATATATATATATATAGGGCAGGTAATCAAGGAGGTGATGGAGTCCAGGTGAGTGTCATTATGCGCATAACACAGGTGACAGGTGTGCTCCCTAAAGAGCAGCCTGGTGACCGAGAGGCCGGAGAGAGAGCATACGTGATAGTACCCCCTTCCCGGTGCGTTCGGCTCCAGCAGCAGGATGCCAACCACAGGGACAATCCCAGGGATCCGGAGGGGACCGTCGTCGGTCGCCAGAAACCGAGGAGTGAGGTTGATGAGCCGACTGAGACCTCACCAGTTGCCTCGGCTGGGGCACGGAACCTGTTCACCCAGCTTTGGCATGGGAGCCTATTGAATCCGCTGAGGCATGGGAGCCTACAAACCGGCTGAGGCCTCCCAGGTAGCTCCGGATCCAACACCCGGACCCAACATCACCCCCAACACAAAAACAAAAAACATTCCCTGATGCTTCCTATTGTTGAGTCGTCATTCTGTAATGATGTACGCTGAGAGTCGGGAAGCAAGTTCTGGGGGGACCCACATGATGTGTGTAGCTGCTCTGGAATCTCTAGCTAGTTAGCACCAATCATTAACTTTCATGTCACTTTCAGTGAGTCGTTAATAGGCCAAGTTCAAAAAAAATATTGGGTGTGGTACTTAGTTGAGTAGCTGAAACTGGGCTAGAACAAAACAAGTGCACCCCAGGTGGTCCCCTAGAAATGGATTGGGAAACTACATGGCTCTCTCGGGATATGTTGTCGGAATCGGTTCAGCCACCGGGCTTCTCCACGCATCGCGCCGACAGAGATCTTGTTATGGCTGCAATTCCAATACCGGGATCGATATGACAACTACCAGTGAAAATAGAGGGCGCCAAATTCAAACCACAGAAATCTCATCATTACAATTCCTGAAACATACATGTGTTTTATATAATTTTAAGGCTAAATCTTGTTGTTAATCCCACCAAAGTGGCCGATTTCAAATAGGCTTTTCAGCGAAAGCACTACAAACGATTATGTTAGGTCGCCACCAAACCACAATAAGCACAGCCATTTTCCAGCAAAATATAACATTCACAAAAAGCAGAAATGAAGATAAAATTAATCACTAACCTTGAATTATCTTCATCAGATGACACTCATAGGACTTCATGTTACACAATACATGCATGTTTTGTTTGATAAAGTTCATATTTATATAAAATAATCTGAGTTTACATTGGCTATTTAGATTCACTAGTTCCAAAAACATCAAGTGATTTTGCATAGCCACATCGTTTCAACAGAAATACTCATCATAAATGTAGATGATAATACAAGTTATACACATGGAATTATAGATAGACTAATGCAACCGCATTAGCCAAATTAGCCGTCATGTTGGAGTCAACAGAAACCAGAAAATACATGATAAATCTTTCCTTACCTTTGATGAACTTCATCAGAATGCAGTCCTAGGAATCCCAGGTCCACAATACATGATTGATTTGTTCGAAAATGTCCATTATTTATGTCCAATTAGCTACTTTTGTTAGTGCGTTTGGTAAACAATTTCAAAGTCACAAAGCACATCCACTATAACGTGACGAAATGTCCAAAAATTCCGTAACAGTCAGTAGAAACATGTCAAATGATGTACTGAATCAATCTTTAGAATGTTGTTTACATATATCTTGAATAACGTTCCAACCGGAGAATTAGAATGACTTCAAATGAACGGTGGAACGCAGGTGCTTCCCCTGTGAATGTGCATAGTGAATGCATGGTCAACTCGTGGCAGTGGTGAGTATTTCCTGTTTCATTCGACCCCCCCTTCACATTAGAGTCATCAGACAAAGTTCTATTGACTGTTGACATCTAGTGGAAGGCGTAGGAAGTGAAAACTCATCCATATCTCGCTGTAATTTCAATCAGAGCTTGGTTGAAGATCTGCCACCCCCAGAAATAAAAAAACAGGATGTGGAATTTCTCAGGTTTTTGCCTGCTATATGAGTTCTGTTATACTCAGACATAATTCAAACAGTTTTAGAACTTCAGCATGTTTTTCATCCAATACTAACAATAATATGCATATATTAGCAACTGAGACTGAGGAGCTGGCCGTTTACAATGGGCACCTTTTCATCCAAGCTACTCAATACTGCCCCTGCAGCCATAAAAAAGATAAACACCTCTCTGGGAAGAGGAAGTTTAGAGCTGTATGCTTCATGATTAACGACTCATGGTGTAATCATAACAACATACAGGAATGCAAGTCCTTCTACTCACTCGACCTAGAATTCCTTACAATCAAATGCCGGCCATTTTTCCTATCAAGAGAATTCTCGTCAGTTATAGTCACAGCCATCGGCCATCAAGGAACTTCACTGGACTACATGCAAACTGGAAACCATACATCCTGAGGCTGCATTTATTGTACCTGGGAATTTTAACAAAGCAAATTTGAGAACAAGGCTACCTAAATTCTACAAGCATATTGATTGTGCTATGCGCATGGGCAATAACCTCGACCACTGCTACTCTAACTTCTGCGTTGCATAAAAAAAACTTCCCTTCGGCAAATCCGACCATGACGTCATCTTGCTCCTATCGTCTTATAGGCAGAAACTCAAACAGGATGTACTAGTGATGAGAACCATTCAACACTGGTCAGACCAATCGGATGCCACGCTTCAAGATTGTTTTGATCACGCGGACTGGATTATCTTCCGGTCAGCCTCAGAAAACAACATCGACCTACACGCTGTCTCGGTTAGTTCATTTATAAAGAAGTGCATTGGAGATGTTGTGCCCACTGTGACTATTAAAACCTACCCTAACCAGAAACCGTGGATGTATGGTGGCATTCGATGGAAACTGAAAGCATGATCCATCACATTTAACCATGGAAAGAGGTCTGAGAATATGACTGAATATAAATAGTGTAGTTATGCCCTCAGCAAGGCAATCAAACAAGCGAAATGCCAGTACAGGGACATGGTGGAGTCGCACTTCAACGGCTCATAAACAAGACGTATGTGGTGGTGCCAGGAAAAACAACTCGCTCAAAAAAATAAGGACATGATCGTGGACTTCAAGAAACAGCAGATGGAGCACACCCCCATCCACATCGATGGGACAGCAGTGGAGAAGGTATAACGTTTTAAGTTGCTCGGCATACACATCACAGACAAACTGAAATGGTCCTCCCACACAGACTGTGTGGTTAAGAACCTCAGGAGGCTGAAAAAATGTGTCTTGTCACCCAAAACCCTGACAGAATTTTACAGATGCACAATCGAGAGCATTACATCGGGCTGTATCATAGCCTGGTACAGGAACTGCACCGCCCTCAACTGCAAGGCTCTCCAGAGAGTGGTGCGGTCTGCACAATGCATCAACAAGAGCGAACTACGTGCCCTATATGAAACCAACAGTACCCGATGTCGCAGGAAGGCCACAAAGATCATCAAGGACATCAACCACCCGAGCCCCTGCCTGTTCACTCCGCTACCATCCAGAAGGCAAGGTCAGTACAGGTGCATCAAAGCTGGGACCGATAGACTGAAAAAAATCTTCTATCTCAAGGCCATCAGACTGCTAAACAGCAATCACTAACTCAGTGAGGCTGCTGCCAGCATTGAGACCAAATCACTGGCCACTTTAATGAACGGATTACTAGTCACTTTAAATAATGCCACTTTAATAATCTTTACATATCTTACATTACTCATATAACATGTATATACTGTATTTTATACCATCTATTGCATCTTGGCTATGCCGCTCACTCATTGCTCATCCATATATTTATATGTACATATTCTCATTCACCTCTTTTTTGTGTGTATTAGGTAGTTGTTGGGGAATTGTTAGATTACTTGTTAGATATTACTGCACTGTTGGAACTAGAAGCACAAGCATTTCGCTACACTCCCATTAACATCTGCTAATCATATGTATGTGACAAATACAATTTCATTTGATTTAATGGTGTTCCAGGTTGTCTTTTTGGAAGACATTTTGCACAGATTAACAGTGTTGAATGTCTTATTAAACACATTAACCTTCTATGGACATCTTCCGAGATGTGCAGCACTGAACTGATGTGCAACTGAAAAATAGATCATCTCGAGCACCACTACAGAATTACAAAGTTGTGTCCCCGTCTTGGCCTGAGGTGATTTGGATCTCCTTCAAGGACAGGGAAGAATGAGGGTGATCTCCCGTCCAAGTAACAATCTGCTCCTACACTGCTTAGCTTTTGTTTTTAGCCTGTATAAATCTCAAGCTTGTAAAAAATAACCATCTCAAATTATACTACTTCAACCTGCCCTAAAATTCAGTATAAACATTGTGCCACCATTTGAAATATGAACTACCCAGTTATTAATTTGGCACAGCGGTGACCGATGCGCGATGTTAGATCCTGACACTTTAATTTTAAGCTTCCGTTTATGAGCACACTTCGGAATGCTGTTCAAGTTAAGTTATCATCACTCAGTGTCACTAATTTATTAAGATGCCTCAAGGGTTAAGCCTCTAGGAACCGTTTGGAAATGTAAAACTTAAATGCATAAGTGGGTCATGAGGACATTGTCTTTGGGTAGAAGGGCATGGTTTATTCCATAGTCACATCTTTTAGCAGCCAATTGGTGTCAGCTTTGAGATACAATTTGACAAAATGTGTTAAAATACACATTTACGGCTTCATGGGATATTTACTTTTTTAAATCTCGAAACTCTCGAAAGTGGTTGAATTTGTTCTGCTAATGCAATTATATAGCGAGGGACTTACTTGTTAGTACAAGGCTCAGATTGAAATGGTCCCTGATTGTATTGCTGTTGTGGAGCTCCATTTATTCCACTTGACCCACACTGAGAGTAAAACAAAGCAGACAAAAAGAAGTGTGGCTCTCATGTATCAACTTGATAATATCAAGGATGTCAACGTCAAAATGCAGTGTGTGTAAGAACAATTCTCAGTGGTTAGCTAAAAGCAGCAAAAGTTATGGTCAGTGAATTAGATAGATTGAGGATATTTCGAAGTTATTTAATTTGGTATCTCAGTTGATATCGAATATCAACATTTGCTTTCCCACGTGCGTTAATGCTTTACAGTACACACACACACACACAAAAACAATACATTTTTAGAAAGAAAAATGCTTACTTTAGTTTATTACTTTACATTACAATTTGAGAAAACTGATTAAATAAATAATGGAAGTGTTATCCACCCTATTATAAACTGGAGTATTAACGCTTTACAAAGTAAAGAATAGAAGGTCAGATTCATTATATGTGCTCTTGAGTGGTTAGTCAAATTGGCTACAAAGTTTTGGCTAGTGGGTAACATAAAAATACAGATGTACTTTGCTTAGCCTCTGGAACTTCAATGTGAACAGATGAAGGAGGACATAAGAGATGGTATTGGCCCCAGTTCTCATTGCTTGGCACCTCACACGGTTAAGTCTAGAAAGTTCCTCCTTCAGCTTGAAAAGAGGAGCTCTTACTTTGTAAATCAAATATATGTTTGGTTGAAGTTTGTCTTATCGATTGGCAAGGCCTGCTTTACGGAGAGAGGGCGGCTGTCTAATCTATCCTCAACACCTCCCCACATTGCAAACCTCCATCACTCTCCATTCGGCTGGATGGGTCTGGCCAAATATCAGCCTCTTTTATCATCAGTTATTCACAAAAAGGTGCCCATCTGCTCATTCTGCCAGAGACTTTAAACAGTGCTTCAAACACACCCACTCACTCCCTTGATATGCATATACTTTTACGCTTAAGTAGTTAATGGATTTTTGTTTTTGTTCCTAAAACTGTGAGGGTTAGCATTTGACACTACAGTAAGTGCAGCCAGGTGCGATGAGTTTCAGTCTCAGATTAGTGTTGGTCTAGACTCTAGACAAAACAAATACAAAACAAATACCCATCTGCAAATGGGAACCCATTTTACTCCAAGCTATGATACCTTATTCAGAGATTCGGAGAACATCATTTAGTGTCCATACTTATTTCAGAAGTCCCAACAAATGATTCAATGTTCTCAAAAGCAGTATCATGAAACATGGATAAGGAAACGTTAGGACTTCCAGTCAGTCTACAATAACAAATGTAATTCACCCTCACTTTAGTGTTATGCAGATGAGTGAGGACCCAAAAGCGACTTAACAGAAAATGAGTTTATTAAAGTCCAAACAGAGAAAACATAATCCTCAATCCTATACAGGAAATGTCCAAACAGGGAAAACATAAATCCTCTTTAGTTGTTGAGGAGAATTGCAGGATAAGCGGCAACAGACTGCAGGTCCCTTCGGGTAGGCGCGGGCCGTAGCGGACAGAGACACCTGCTCACACGCAGCATCTGATGAAAAGGCAAAACACGACAGGACGGAACAAGGGTACAGCAAACAAGAATCCGACAAGGACAGAGGCAGAAACCGAGAGAGAAATGGGGACCTAATCAGAGGGCAAAATAGGGGACAGGTGTGAGAGAGTAAACGAGGTCGTTAGGAGAATGAGGAACAGCTGGGAGCAGGAACGGAACGATAGAGAGAGAGAGGGATAGAGAGAGAGAAAGAAACCTAATAAGACCAGCAGGGGGAAACGAAGGGAAGAGAAAGCACAGGGACAAGACATGACAATACATGACATTTAGAGCCTGGTGTGTCTATCCAGGGTTATTTTCTGGATCAAAATGGGGCTTAGGTGGTGGTCATGGCAGAGTCATGGTCATGACCAATGGTGTGGTCGCCTACTGAACATTTTAAAGGCCCTCCTGTTGGCCTCAGTGACAAAATGTAGCTGTTTTAAAGCTGATTTACTGCAATTCCACACAAAAATACATTTAGCCAAAATTAGGTACAATAATAGAAATATACATGTAAATAGGCCTAAACATAGCAAAACATTGCTATAATCCTACCTTGACAGAAACGATATGTACCCAGAAGCACCTCTCTGACATAAGGTCCAGCATATTTCTTGATGATTTCTTTCTCAAAGAAATCTCGAGCCATGATACCTGAAAAAGTAGGCAAAGGTGAATTATTGTGGAATAGCCAAACTTACCATCAAAAATCAAATATGGGCCTGGTCCCTGGCGAGAAATTGCCCCCCACACATGGAGTTTGAGTGGATGCTTGGGACTCAGCATGCTTGATCTTCATCCTGTTTGACCTGTAGCAATTTGAGCAAATTGGTTGATTCTTCTGTGAAGATGACATCATTGAATGTCTCGCCAGTTTTGATCCATGCCTGGGCCTGCAGGACGCAAAGTTCTTTGTTTGTCAGACGAATCATTGGGTCGAAACTACAGAACAGTACAAAACAAGCGAACACGTTGTGATAATAAAAAATTGAGGGAAAAAAATGAAAAAAAAATATATATATAGAAAACATTTCTTACTGAGCCTTTCCATAAGTCCACGCAAGGTTCTTCAACTGTCTTCTGACTGTAATTCGAGTGATGAGCCAGAGCTGAGAGGATCACCAATACTAAAGGTATTTTGGTTTCAGAGCATTTTATAATTAAAAGAAAGAAGGTATATAGCCTATCAATGTGTAGGCATACTTTAATAAAATCGATAATTGTGTATTAAAAACATGAATGTGTTTTTGCAGAGCTTACAACCATGTCGACAACATTCTGTGGAGATCAGTGGACAAAGGGCTGGACAACGGCCCGCAATGAAAAAATGCTTGGTTGCCAAGAAAGCGGTTAGTTAAGCGAGATTCTTCAAATGTGTACGCAGCGTTTGTGTGTTGGAGTCAGTTTTTCGTCGGTTCACCCTGACATTTCCATTCCTCTTCTGACAACAGAACTTGACCAACTGCTCACCAGGCACAGCAGGGGCTGCCCAGACCGTTATGCTGTTCTGCTATTCCAAGGATGTGTAACCGAAGAGAAACACCACACGTGGGCACAGAATACAAACTGGGATGGATCCTGAGGCAAATGTGGCTTGCCAGTGAACCTCCAGGTGTTCTACATTAATACTGTGTCTCAGAAGTTTCCGTTCATGACTGATGCAACCCGAAAAAGCATTAAAGACAGAGTTAATGAGTACTTGAGGTCACGAGAAAGCCTGGACATGGCCTGCTCTCCCTTATGTAAGGAATTAGGCACTCTCCCATGTTTACTACAGTATGTACTGTATGCTATGTTTACTTGTCAGACTACACAGTAGCCTAAAAAACAAACGGGTGGCTTATATCTTCAATGCTTTTAATGCTCTATTAACCAAAATGTAAAATAATATACTGTACAGTGCCCTATTTCTTCATCAGCATCTTTATGCTTTCGTTAATAAAATAATGATAAAAATACTCTTTCAAAATGCTGATGTTTATTTCTTTATGGATTCATAATGAATTACTTGTTCAAATATTCCATGATATATTAAGATATGTGTTGACTGAATATAAGCAAGTGATGTTTGCTAAATAATCATGTTAGGTTTCTCTAGAAATAAACAATTAAAAATAACAAATGCTTTATTTACAAATTAGTGAGAATGTCTCACCCCATGTTCAAGAATTGCCTCACTCAATCTAGGTTAAATGAATATGACATTTCCAAAATATTGTTACTGTTTAAGTAAAGCGATTATTATTAATTCATGTAGATTTGTATAAAAGCCCCTTAGATATCCTCACAGATCCTAACGGAAAATGCACCTAGATATTAATTTAGAGTCCTCCAATCCTCTAAATGTAATTATTGGAGGAGAGCCACATCATTGAAAAACAAATCGATATACTGTAGGCCTACCATAGGTGAAATGTGTCTCACTAGTGTTAAGTAATGTGCTGTTGAAAATGGTGTAGGTCTTATTTATTTAAAGAGCATATTGAAGTTAGAAGCAAAAGCCTACAACTATTTTACCACTGTTTCGCGCTGCTCTGAGGCAAGCATGGGGACTGGTCTTGATAAATCAATGAGATTTTTTATTTTCACTTATTTAATTTCCATTTGGGTGTTGGTTAGACAAGCATTAGAAAATTAGGGTGTAGAGATGTTATGCTCTTAGTGTAACCTTTATTTAACTAGGCAGTCAGTTAAGGACAAATTCTTATTTACAAGGACAACCTACTCCTTCCTCCCTGTCAGGGAATTGAACCCCGGTCTCCCGTGTTCCCTGTGGGGATTGTTTAGCTAAATAGCCCAGTACTGTACTGCCGACAGTCACGTTGTAAATATGACTGATTTACAGAAATATTGGAACAAAGTCATCTAATGAATGCAAACAATTTAGAATCCTCCAATCCTCATGCTGTAGCCTTCTCCCGACTGTCACGTTGTACAGCGCCATATTTTCCAACCCATCCTAACGGAAACCCTGAGGGTTTCGTTTATAATTTTTCTCTGAATAGAAACACCATAATATGAATTAAATTAATTAAGATACATTTCTTAAAATCAATCCCATATACTATATTATCACAAAAAGGTTTTAAATTCTCTGGTAATGCCAATACGGAAGACTATGAAATGCTTCTCAAAGATGCTTTCTCTGGTCTAACTAGCAATAACTGCTCATCGAACATCTCATTACAAAATCATGGGCATTAATATGGAATTGGTCCCCACTTTGCTGTTATAACAGTCTTCACTCTTCTGGGAAGGCTTTCCACTCGATATTGGAACATTGCTATGGGGAATTGCTTCCATTCAGCCACAAAAGCATTAGTGAGGTCAGGCCCTGATGTGGGGCGATTAGGCCTGGCTTGCAGTAGACGTTCTAATTACATCCCAAAAGAGTAAGATGGGGTTGAGCTCAGTCAAGTTCTTCCACACCGATGTCGGTTTGATCAGCTGTCCTGGTGACTGTTCTCAGACAATTCCACAGATGAAGAAGCCGGGTATGGAGGTCCTGGGCTGGCGTGTTTACACGTGGTCTGCAGTTGTGAGATCAGTTGGACTTACTGCCAAATTCTCTAAATCAACATTGTAGGCAGCTTATGATATAGAAATTAACATTCAGTTTTCTGGCTACATCTCTGGGGGACATTCCTGCAGTCAGCGTGCCAATTGCCCACTGCCGCAAAACATGAGACTGTGGCATTGTGTTGTTTGACAAAACTGCACATTTTAGATTGGCCTTTTATTGTCTCCAGTATAAGGTGCACCTATGTAATGATCATACTGTTTAATCAGCTTCTTGATATGCCACATCTGTCAGGTGGATAGATTATCTTGTCAAATAAGTAATGCTCACTAACAGCAATGAAAACAAATTTGTGCACAATATTTGAGAAAAATAAGCTTTTTGTTTGCATGGAAAATTTCTGTTGTATTTTATTTCAGCTCATGAAACATGGAACCAACACTTTCCATGTTGTGTTTATATTTTTGTTCAGTATATTTATAAGTAGTATATACTATTTAAATATGTATAAGTATCAGAGAGTAATTACAAAGTGTTCCCAACCAACACATTCAACAAATGTGGGTTAAATAAATTACATTGAAATAATGTTACGCTAATGTCCACCACGCAGTCCACTTTCCCCCTATACTAAGCCTGTTTTCCTGGATGTTCTGCATGCTGTATGAGTGCTTTGCTTTTGCATGCGCATGTGTGACTCCATTCAGACTATCAGTTTATCTATTAATATTTCCCTGGCATTCCCTTCAGAAACTGTGTGCAGGTCTAATGGACTGCAAACATTAGGAAGCCGGATAACTAAGCATGATGGGAAAAGTTCAAAGCAGAGAGAGATTTAACTGCATTGCCATTGCCAAGGGGTTTTCTTGTCCTTAATCGGTTCATCGTCGTCTCGGAGCGAGGGGAAAAAATCTCAATGAGACTATGACGGCTGTAAGGTCTATTCACCGGGCCCACTCATACAAGTAAGATCACTTTTCACAGTGTGTCCTGTCTAGAATTACAGTGGAAAGGCAATTATTTATTTTATACTTGGCTCTCCACTCTATTCTAAAGTGCAATGACAATGATTAATATGGCCATTGCGCCTCTCTTTCTTTGAGTGAAAGGGGATTGCTAAGGAGTTGTTTAGTTTGATAGCGTCAATAGGCATTTTACCAGCATTGTTTTGCATTTGTACTCTAAACTGAAACATCAGAAAAGTATGTTTAAGATGAACGTAGACTAGATGAGTGAGAAAGGATTCTTGTCACTAATGCTAGCCTCCTGTCATCATGACATCAGATTGGTAGTGATGGAAACTGGAAAGTTTAATTGATAGAATAATATATGAAACGAATGTAGTCTAACTCTCAATGCAACCCCTCTGGTCACGGAACAGGGAGGGGGAAACACTGAGTGAGGCTGTAAAAAATATCCTCCTCGTTAGCCACTAATTCCACCCCTGACAATACCTCTACATCTTCTTTGGGGTTATGGCATATCTTAAATGTCAAAACAGCATAGAAGAAGTCACTAAGCAGATACCAGAGCTTGATGGACCATGATACCATCCACCCCTACATTTCATTTTTGTTGGAAAAAGTAGGTATCTATCTGTTGTTCCTCATGGTAATCTTATTATACAGCATTGATTAGTACAACAACTCGTGCACGATTAGTACTAGGAAATATTGAATACACATGAACATATTCAATTTGAACTTGTACCCACCACCAGGGTTGACGGCAAATGAATTGTGTCATTTAATCTGCCGTCGTAAAGCCTCCAGTGGAATTAGAGAAAATGGTGTACACACAGACATACACAAAGGCCCACTGTAAAGATTACCACACTGTGAAGCACGAATTTATCGACACAAGCATGATTTTAAAAAGTAATTTTCACTCCACTGGCCACACTCGCTGTCATCAATCTTAGTATGCAAATGTTGTGCGAATCCATCTGGGCTGTTTTGTACTGACGATGCTGACAGCTTAAATAGAGGCAGAGAGTATGATGGTGACTCAGTGAGAGAATGTTGGGAGGGGGGGGGGTGATACACCAGTCAGTCTTACCTGGAGCTGCACAACAGAAGCAGGGGGCCTGGTATTAACTTATATTCCAAGGTTGAGCGGATCTCTGATTGACCACAGAATAACTTCTCGGGGAGGAAGCCGGTTGAGTGGCAGCCTTGGAATAAGACTACGCAGCGAGGGGAACGATGGCCTTTTACCTCAGCCTCACTGGGTTGCTAGTTTGATTTTTTTCAGGTCCTTTTCAGAGAAAAAGAAAGAGTCCTTTTGTGGGGTTTTGTTGATAGTTCTCAAATCTATCACATTTGGACCTGCTTGGATGCCGCTGGGGCATCTTGTGAGTGCCATTGACACAAACCATAGCTACGCAGGGTCTTGAGGTATGGAGCCTCAGTAGGCAAAGAGTGAAGTCCTAGACAAAGGGTACTCTAATCTGAGCCTGAAGGTGTGGAGTAGAAAGAAGATGGTTTTCAGGAAATAAACTACTGGTTTCAGCCAACAATGAAACGACAGACAACCAGATAGCGTATGTAGTGACTAGAAGGATCACCTTTTATGTCAATATGTAGTGGCTAATTCAGTGGCCAACCACAGCCTTGATTTGTCTATTGGGTGCAGTTGGGGCCCATTCACCAGCCAGTTGAGCCATCTGCCTGGGCCAATGATAAGTAGAAGGTGTTCAAGGAATATCCACAAAACCAAACTCATTAAATTAGCTACATACAGGGCCATAGCTATATATGAAGACAAAAAGGTCCGTACCTCTGTAACGTTTTCTTATTTAAAAAAAGATGCCTTCAGAAATTATTCATACTCTTTGTCTTATTCCACATTTTATTGTGTTAAAGCCTGACTTCAAAATTGATTAAAAAAAGTATAATTCTCACCCATCTACACACAATACCCCATAATGCCAAGATATGCCATAATGCCAACATAATGCATCTACCTGACAACATGATCATTACACAGTTGCACCTTGTGCTGGGGACAATAAAAGGACACTCTAAAATGTGGAGTTTTGTCACACAACACAATGCCACAGATGTCTCAAGTTTTGAGGGTGAGTGCAATTGGTATGCTGACTACAGGAATGTCCAACAGAGCAGTTGGCAGAGAATTTAATGTTCATTTCTCTACCATAAGTCACCTCCAATGTTGTTTTAGAGAATTTGGCAGCACGTCCAACCGGCCTCAAAACCCCAGACCACATGTAACCATGCCAGACCAAGACCTCCACATCTGACTTCTTCACCTGCGGGATCATCTGAGACCAGCCACTCGGACATCTGATGAAACTGTGGGTTTGCACATCCGAAGAATTTCTGCACAAACTGTTAGTAACCATCTCAGGGAAGCTCATCTGCATGCTCATCGTTCTCAGCAGGGTCTTGACCTGATTGCAGTTCGGAGTCGTGACCGACTTCAGGGGGCAAATGCTCACCTTCGATGGCCACTGGCACGCTGGAGAAGTGTGTTCTTCATGGATGAATCCCGGTTTCAACTGTACCAGGCAGATGGCAGATGACAGTGTGTATGGCATCGTCTTGGCAAGCAGTTTGCTGATATCAGCATTGTGAACAGAGTGCCCCATGGTGGCATTAGGGTTATGGTATGTACAGGCATAAGCTACGGACAACAAACACAATTGCATTTTATCGATGGGAATTTGAATACACAGAGACACCGTGAGATCCTGATGGCAATTGTCGTGCCATTCATCTTCTGGCATCACCTCATATTTCAGCATGATAACAAAAGCACATTTGAGGATGTGCAAGATGGCGCCAATGGAGATGGCAGCTCTGCTTCTAGTTCCTCAGCAACTTTGCAGAATTATGTTTTTTTTGTGTTATTTTTTACATTATTAGCCCACAATTTTTTGTGTGTTATTACATACAGCCTGAAATAACTGTGGGATATCAGAGGCGAGAACTCACCAGCATTACAACCAGGAATACGGCTTTCCCAAATTGGATCCTTTATTCGTACTCCACAGGGCACTTTAACTTATTCCAAAACACCGCCGGCAGAGAAGAGGTATTCGGAGTGGACTTCTAGTCTGACTCAGGAGGCGTGCACACCATCCACCTCTTCTGAGTATATTACTCGCTAAAGTTAAGTCTCTGGGTAATAAAGTAGACGAGCTCAGAGCGACGATCTCCTTCCAGAGAGACATCAGAGATTGTAACATACTCTGTTTCACGGAATATACTGTCCCTGTCCATTCAGAAATCTGAGTTCTCAGTACATCGCGCAGACAGAGATAAAGAACGGGAAGAAGAAAGGCGAGGGTGTATGTTTCATGATCAACCACTCATGGTGTGATTGTGATAACATAGAGAACCTCAAGTCCTTTTGCTCACCCGACCTAGAATACCCCACAATCAAATGGCGACTGTATTACCTCCCAAGTCTGGTTCATCCTTGGGAGCAATTTCCAAACGCCTGAAGGTACCAATTTCATCTGTACAAACAATAGTACGCAAGTATAAACACCATGGGACCACGCAGCTGTCATACCGCTCAGGAAGGAGATGCATTCTGTCTCCTAGAGATGAACGTACTTTGGTGCGAAAAGTGCAAATCAATCCCAGAACAATAGCAAAGGACCTTGTGAAGATGCTGGATGAAACAGCTACAAACGTATCTATATCCACAGTAAAACAAGTCCTATATCGACGTAACCTGAAAGGAAGAAGCCACTGCTCCAAAACCGTCATAAAAAATCCAGACTACAGTTTGCGACTGCACATGGGGACAAAGATCATACTTTCTGGAGAAATGTCCTCTGGTCTGATGAAACAAAAATAGAACTGTTTGGCCATGCTGACCATCGTTATGTTTGGAGGAAAAAGGGGGAGGCTTTCAAGCCAAAGAACACCATCCCAACCGTGAAGCACGGTGGTGGCAGCATCATGTTGTGGGGGTGCTTTGCTGCAGGAGGGACTGGTGCACTTCACAAAATAGATGGCATCATGAGGTAGGAAAATTATGTGGATATATTGAAGCAACATTTCAAGACATCAGTCAGGAAGTTTAAGCTTGGTCGCAAATGGGTCTTCCAAATGGACAATGACCCCAAACATACTTCCAAAGTTGTTGCAAAATGGCTTATGGTCAACAAAGTCAAGGTATTGGAGTGGCCATCACAAAGCCCTGGCCTCAATCCTATAGAACATTTGTGTGCAAACCTGAAAAAGCGTGTATGAGCAAGGAGGCCTACAAACCTGACTCAGTTACACCAGCTCTGTCAGGAGGAATGGGCCAAAATTCACCCAACTTATTGTGGGAAGGTTGTGGAAGGCTCCCCGAAACGTTTGACCCAATTTAAACAATTTAAAGTCAATGCTACCAAATACTAATTGAGTGTATGTAAACTTAGGACCCGCTGGGAATGTGATGAAAGAAATAAAAGCTGAAATAAATCATTATCTCTACTATTATTCTGACATTACACATTCTTAAAATAAGGTGGTGATCTTAACTGACCTAAACATGGAATTTTTACTAGGATTAAATATCAGGAATCGTGAAAAACTGAGTTTAAATATATTTGGCTAAGATGTATGTAAACTTCCGACTTCAACTCTATGCTAGACATACGATCTGTGTACAATCTGATACATACAAACCGATACAATTTCCCTCACAGCACATTTTTACTCCTGAAATTGTTTAGGCTTGCCATAACAAAAGGCTTGCCATAACAAAAGGCATGAATACTTATTGACTCAAGATATTTCAGCTTTTAATTTTTAATTCATTTGTAAAAATGTTGAAAACATAATTCCACTTTGACATTACGGGGTATTGCCAGTGACAGAAATAGAAATGTTATCATTTTAAATTCAGGCTGTAAGAAATTCAGGCTTTTGCGGGGGGGCACAGTCGGGGTCTCAACATACTGTTCTTTAATGCACTTTAAATAAAGTTTTATTTTATTTAGTCCTATTCTTTAACCTTGATTTTCTGTTGGGAAGGAGACTTGAATTTAACATATACAGTGCCTTGTGAAAGTATTCGGCCCCCTTGAACTTTGCGACCTTTTGCCACATTTCAGGTTTCAATCATAAAGATATAAAACTGTATTTTTTTATGAAGAATCAACAACAAGTGGGACACAATCATGAAGTGGAACGACATTTATTGGATATTTCAAACTTTTTTAACAAATCAAAAACTGAAAAATTGGGCGTGTAAAAATTATTCAGCCCCCTTAAGTTAATACTTTGTAGCGCCACCTTTTGCTGCAATTACAGCTGTAAGTCGCTTGGGGTATGTCTCTATCAGTTTTGCACATCGAGAGACTGAAATTCTTTCCCATTCCTCCTTGCAAAACAGCTCGAGCTCAGTGAGGTTGGATGGAGAGCATTTCTGAACAGCAGTTTTCAGTTCTTTCCACAGATTCTCGATTGGATTCAGGTCTGGACTTTGACTTGGCCATTCTAACACCTGGATATGTTTATTTTTGAACCATTCCATTGTAGATTTTGCTTTATGTTTTGGATCATTGTCTTGTTGGAAGACAAAACTCCGTCCCAGTCTCAGGTCTTTTGTAGACTCCATCAGGTTTTCTTCCAGAATGGTCCTGTATTTGGCTCCATCCATCTTCCCATCAATTTTAACCATCTTCCCTGTCCCTGCTGAAGAAAAGCAGGCCCAAACCATGATGCTGCCACCACCATGTTTGACAGTGGGGATGGTGTGTTCAGGGTGATGAGCTGTGTTGCTTTTGCGCCAAACATAACGTTTTGCATTGTTGCCAAAAAGTTCAATGTTGGTTTCATCTGACCAGAGCACCTTCTTCCACATGTTTGGTGTGTCTCCCAGGTGGCTTGTGGCAAACTTTAAACGACACTTTTTATGGATATCTCCCACCTCAGCTGTAGATCTCTGCAGTTCATCCAGAGTGATCATGGGCCTCTTGGCTGCATCTCTGATCAGTCTTCTCCTTGTATGAGCTGAAAGTTTAGAGGGACGGCCAGGTCTTGGTAGATTTGCAGTGGTCTGATACTCCTTCCATTTCAATATTATCGCTTGCACAGTGCTCCTTGGGATGTTTAAAGCTTGGGAAATATTTTTGTATCCAAATCCGCACCTGCCTGGTGTGTTCCTTGTTTTTCATAATGCTCTCTGCGCTTTTAACGGACCTCTGAGACTATCACGGTGCTGGTGCATTTATACGGAGACTTGATTACACACAGGTGGATTGTATTTATCATCATTAGTCATTTAGGTCAACATTGGATGATTCAGAGATAATCACTGAACTTCTGGAGAGAGTTTGCTGCACTGAAAGTAAAGGGGCTGAATCATTTTGCACGCCCAATTCTTCAGTTTTTGATTTGTTCAAAAAGTTTGAAATATCCAATAAATGTTGTTCCACTTCATGATTGTGTCCCACTTGTTGTTGATTCTTCACAAAAAAATACAGTTTTATATCTTTATGTTTGAAGCCTGAAATGTGGCAAAAGGTCGCAAAGTTCAAGGGGGCCGAATACTTTCGCAAGGCACTGTATATGTTAAATTCAAGTCACTGTAAATGATTAATTTGTAGACAAACTGTAGGTTTTTGACAATGAAAAACAATTCAATATCACTTATACAATACAGTAAGTAGCCTATTATTTTGTTGACAAGTTAACAAATGATATGTTGGATTCACGTCGCCATCTAAACCCCAAAAGTTCCAGAATAGGATTAAGCCAGTGGCTCAGATGAAACTATCCAAGCATTAGATATATTTCAAATGTTGATAATTGGTTGTGTTGCCAACCAAACACAGTTCAATAATATTTTTGTAATACAGTAAACAACCTACAGTTAAGGCTATTTTACAAACTAATGTAACAGTATTTATTCAACCAGAACATGAGTAACACACCCACTGTTAGGCTACTGTAACTATACACGTTTTCTTATGTAATCATAGAAAGTGTGCATGTTCAAGATGACATGCAAAGGTCCCAGGTCTGTGGATATTTTCACAATTGCTGTAATAATCTGTTCTTAATCTTGAACACCATTGATCACTTGCACTATGTACTTTTATTGTAATCTAAACTGCAATAATTTGGCTGTGCTATTAGATGAAGCACAGTGATAACACTTGAAGTTGTATAAAAATAAAATATCTGACATTGTATTCCCATTGGAACTTTGAACATTTAAATGTTTGGAAACGCAGTGATAACACATTTTGATGACACCACAACCAATCTTCTAACATCATTTTTCCATTGGAATTAGGTTGTGCTTTTATAGTGCCTTGCAAAAGTATTCATTCCCCTTAGCGCTTTTCCAATTTTGTTGCATTTGCACTTTGAACATCCCACGGAGCACCATTAAATCCATTATTAAAACATGGAAAGAATATGGCACCACAACAAACCTGCCTTGAGAGGGCTGCCCACCAAAACTCAAAGACCAGGCAAGGAGGGCATTAATCAGAGAGGCAACAAAGAGACCAAAGATAACCCTGAAGGAGCTGCAAAGCTCCACATCGGAGATTAGAGTATCTGTCCATAGGACCGTTTTAAGCTGTACACTCCACAGAGCTGGGATTTACAGAAGAATGGCCAGAAAAAAGTAATTGCTTGAAGAAAAAAATAAGCAAACACGTTTGTTGTTCACCAAAAGGCATGTGGGAGAATACTCAAACATATGGAAGAAGGTACTCTGGTCAGATGAGACAAAGAATTTAGCTTTTTGGCCATCAAGGAAAATGCTATGTCTGGCGCAAACCCAACACCTATCATCACCTCGAGAATCACCATCCCCACAGTGAAACATGGTGGTGGCAGCATCATGCTGTAGGGATGTTTTTCATCGGCAAGGTCTGGGAAACTGGTCAGAATTGAAGGAATGATGGATGGCGCCAAATACAGGGAAATTCTTTCTTGAGGGAGACCTGTTTCAGTCTTCCATAGATTTGAGACTGGGATGTAGGTTCACCTTGCAGCATACTGCTAAAGCAACACTCAAGTGGTTTAATAAGGGGAAACATTTAATGTCTTGGAATGGCCTTGTCAAAGCCCATACCTCAATCCAATTGAGAATCTGTGGTATGACTTAAAGATTGCGGTACACCAGTGGAACCCATCCAACTTGAAGGAGCTGGAGCAGTTTTGCCTTGAAGAATGAGGAAAAATCCCAGTGGCTACATGTGTCAAACTTATAGAGACATATCCCAAGAGACTTGCAGCTGTAATTGCTGCAAAAGGTGGCTCTACAAAGTATTGACTTTTTGGGGGAAGGAGGGGTGAATATTTATGCACGCTCAAATTTTCAGTTTTTTGTTTTATTTCTTGTTTGTTTCACAATAAAAATATGTTGCATCTTCAAAGTGGTAAGCATGTTGTGTAACTCAAATGATACAACCCCCCAAAAATCATTTTTAAATCCAGGTTGTAAGGCAACAAAATAGGAAAAATGCCAAGGGGTATGAATACTTTCTCAAGCCACTGTAGATGTTTGAAAGCATAGTGATAACACCTTGGGATTTCAACAAACATCTGGGTGTCTTTTTGAGTGGGTGAATAATGGATGAAATCTCATTGATCAATGTCTCCTCCAAAAATTACCAAAACCCGCAATCTTTCGACTATAGTCCAATTAAAACCATCGAAATCCACCAGATTATCACCAACTGATCTCTCGTTAAACCATCAATACGCACTAAATCACCCTCACAGCTGATCTCAATTGCAACCAACATTGGACAACGCTAGAGGATGTCAAGGTTATCTTTTGGTCTTGATTGCAGCTAACCCCCCCTTGGTTGACATTATCATCTGAAATATGTAGTCCTTCTTTATGAGCAGGCTAAGTGTGATTTAGCTATTTGACAATCCTTCCGCACAATAGAAATAAAGTATATTTTACACATTTTAAGAATGTAAAGCTTGGGTGTAAAGAATGTAAAGTCCTGAATTGTTCATATCTAAAATTGGTTACTAAATCAAGCCAATCCTGATTGAGTTAATATAATGTGATAATGTGTTTTCGTTAAATTAGTCTAATCAATGTATGTCAAATGACAAATAATATTCTAATGTGGCCCAAACATAGATGTCCATAATTTGCTGTATTGTACTGTACTCTACTGTACTGAACTATACTGTACTGTACTCTACTGTGAGTATCTTTCTTACAATTCACTGGTTCTATATTCTAACAATAAATATTTGTGATTAATTACCAGCCTTGCTATTTTCCTTATAGATCGATATTTCATTGGAGCCGAGAGTAGATAACTCAAACGCAACAGTCTGGTATCTAACTTGTTTGACAGTATCAACGGGAGATTAACTGATCTGCTGGTTTATTCTTGTGGGTTTTTGTTTGCAAGCAAGTTAATTTTAACACGCAGTGCTTACCAGCAGCTGCTCGTTAAGTTCTGTCTTTTGTTTGCAACTGACCCTATGTGTCTCCAACACTGGTTCAAGCGATTCCGTCTGGAATCTAGTTATGTGAATCAAGTGTATTAGTACTGGGATGAACCAAAAGCCTGTATAACCAATAGCTCTCCAGAACCGGAATTGTAGACCCTGCCTTAGGCACTGCTGATAAGCTGTTCAAACTCGTAAGTTGCTGACAGTATGAGAGTGACCAAGGCTGGCTTTCCAGACTGTAAATGTGTTGTAGTGATACAGCTCAATATTTCACAGAGCTGGCAGCTCGACACCAAATTGCACCGTCTCTGTAAACGCAATAAACTTTGTAATCTGAGGTGAGCAGATTCATATCCAATTGCCTGTGTTTACCACGACAGAGGTCAACACAATGAAAAACAATAAGTCTCCATAAGGTGGGCGCACTAAAGGCTTCAGGTGCTCTATTTTCTCTGACATTATTATTGCACAATGATAAGCTATTACTGGGGAACCAGCCATTTGACTGCAGAAGGATGCTGGCTCAGAGTGTAAAATCATCTTCAGTTTGAGCCTCCCAGGTTGCCCACAGGTCATAAGGAATAGTTGTTGTTCTGTCCCTGAGAATGGCATGGCCTGTAATTAAAGGAAAATGAGTTCCGCTTTTTGATTCAGACCGCCTCAATTTCGGTCAGGTGCACTGCAGGTAGCAGTCAGAGAGAGAGAGAGTGAGAGTGAGAGTGAGAGTGAGAGAGAGAGAGAGAGAGAGAGAGAGAGAGAGAGAGAGAGAGAGAGAGAGAGAGAGAGAGAGAGAGAGAGAGAGAGAGAGAGAGAGAGAGAGAGAGAGAGAGAGAGAGAGAGAGAGAGAGAGAGAGAGTTCAAAAGTTGATTATGTTTTGGGTTCTCTGTACGGATGACAATCACAAACTCATTCTGCTTTGCAAAGAATTCTAGTAGAAAGCCAATGCATTCATTTTTGACAGAGCACAGAAGTAGCCAGTTTTATTATTACAGACTTCTGAGAGAGAGACCTTTTTCGGTGTCAGAAAGCATCACAAGCGGACAAAAAGCAATAAAAGAACATACACACCATTTCCCCACAATGTTTTTCTGGACATATTGGAAATGTTTTCCTTGGTATGAAGTGTTGAACAGAAAACTGTTGAACGAAAGGGGTAGAATTTACAATGTTACAATATTATTATCGGGTCACAACATCAAAAGGAATTGGAGAACTAGCTAGCTTTAACCTTTAATTATTTGAGATCTGGCAGCGCCTTCTTAATTATAAAGTTGGATTGACTTGAATCGAACCCTTTGCTCTTGACAACAGATGCTCTTAGTCTGTGACAATGTCAGTCTGTGATGATGTAAGAACACTTTTACAGCTCTACCCGGTACAGCCAGAAGTGGACTGGCCACCCATCGGAGTCTGGTTCCGCTCTGGGTTTCTTCTTACGTTTCTTAGTTTTTCCTAGCCACTGTAATTCTGCCTCTGCATTGCTTGTTCTTTTGGGGTTTTAGGCAAGGTATCTGTAAATCACTTTGTTTAAAATAATTACAGTGATAGCTCCTCTCTCTCACTCTTCACACTGTTGTAGTTTAAGACATCCCATTTGAATGGAAACTGTACATCAGTTTGGCACTGAACTTTACTTGCATTTTTACATTCTTCATACTCGGACCAACTCCTTGTGACCCCAAGGATGTCATAATATTCGGACACCATAATCACTAGTAATCCTTTTCAATTTCATCATGTCGCTACAATGCACTAGAAAGGATTTCACTCCGTGTTCAACATTCTTGGTTTTGAGATTCACCTGCAGATTTCACGTGAAACATCTCCGAAAACATGGCCGAAGAAGCATATCATTGAAATCTGATTCGCAGCACAGCAGGGCGCCAGAGATCCTCTTACACGTGTGTTAGAAGGGCTGCATATAATACTGCATTGATTAAGCTTGAATTAAAGTATCTCTGCCTCCCCTCCCCATCTCCTAGCAGGATGTGGCTTTGATAAAAAAAACAAGGCCCATTTACCATCAGTTTGGGAGGATGGTCACTGAGCTGGGGAGGCTTTCTTGTTTACACAAGACAGACTCCACACATGAACATGCAAAGCAGTCCAGGTGTAGGGAGAGAAGGCAAGGCATTGTTGATTCCTGTTAGTGTGGGCTTGTTTTTCAAGAAGTCTAGCCTCGATTGCTGTTTCACTGCCTGTAAGGGCCTGGTTGGCACACCATTGTCCCCAATTAAGGATTGGTTTTACTGACAGCAAGTCCACATGTGTTTAAAAACAGACTCACAGTGACTTGCAGTTGTATACTTGTATGTGTGTGTTTGTGTGTGCGTACATTTGCATGTTAGGGGGAGAGATTGAGAGAGATTTAACATACAATATTTTGGAATGTAATTGAGTCCATGGGCCTTATTCAAATACAACCAGGTGTTCCGGGATATGAGTAAAAAGAACATTGTTGCTCCAGCCCAAAGAGAGAACATTATTTCAATGAACAAGCAGTTGAGTTTGTTTCATATCTGAACATTTACATTTTGTACTTATCCCGGTTTCCTGGTTTGATTGAATAGGGTTCAAGCGTCAAGTAACCACCTATAAAATCTAAAGTTTATCTCATTAAAATCCTCAACAGAATTTTTTTCTTAATTGAAACAACCAAGACCAAGTATTAACCAGAATTCCACATTAATGCAAAGACCAGAGAGATGTGTATGCGTTGAAGAAACCACCTTTTAGGAAGTAACAACATGCCTGAGGTCATTAGTCACCTTTGGGTTAATGGAATTGAAAAGTCTGAGGTTCACTGTCCCTTTCAGAAGTTGCTAGCTGTTTTCCCATTTTCTTTACTGGTGTTAAATACAGTGCCTTGTAAAACTGAACATCCCACGGAGCACCATTAAAATCATTATTAAAACATGGAAAGAATATGGCACCACAACAAACCTGCCAAGAGATGGCTGCCCACCAAAACTCATAGACCAGGCAAGGAGGGCATTAATCAGAGAGGCAACAAAGAGACCAAAGATAACCCTGAAGGAGCTGCAAAGCTCCACAGCGGAGATTGGAGTATCTGTCCATAGGACCACTTTAAGCTATACTCTCCACAGAGCTGGGTATTATGGAATAATGGACAGAAAAAAAGCCATTACTTAAAGAAATAATAAGCAAACACGTTTGGTGTTCTCCAAAAGGCATGTGTGAGAATACCCAAACATACTGTATGTAAGAAGGTACTCTGGTCAGATGAAACTAAAATGTAGCTTTTTGGCCATCAAGGAATATGCTATGTCTGGCGCAAACCCAACACCTCTCATCACCTTGAGAATGACCTTCCCCACAGTGAAGCATGGTGGTGGCAGCATCATGCTGTGGGGATGATTTTCATCTGCAGGGACTGGGAAACTGGTCAGAATTGAAGGAATGATGGATGGTGCTAAATACAGGGACATTCTTTCTTGAGGGAAACCTGTTTCAGTCTTCCAGAGATTTGAGAATGGGACGGAGGTTCACCTTCCAGCAGGACAATGACCCTAAGCATACTTGAGTGGTTTAAGGGGAAACATTTAAATGTCTTGGAATGGCCTAGTCAAAGCCCAGACCTCAATCCAATTGAGAATCTGTGGTATGACTTAAAGATTGCGGTACACCAGTGGAACCCATCCAACTTGAAGGAGCTGGAGCAGTTTTGCCTTACAGAATAGGCAGAAATCCCAGTGGTTAGATGTGTCAAGGTTATAGAGACATACTCCAAGAGACTTGCAGCTGTAATTGTTGCAAAAGGTGGCTCTACAAAGTATTGACTTTGGGGGGGTGAATAGTTATGCACGCTCAAGTTTTCCGTTTTTTTGTCTTACTTGTTTTTTTTTCACAATTAAACATATTTTGTATCTTCAAAGTGGTAGGCATGTTGTGTAAATCAATTGATACAAACCAACAAAATAGGCAACAAAATAGGCAACAAAATAGGAAAAATGCCAAGTGGGGTGAATACTTTCGCAAGCCTCTGTAGATGAATAAAGACCAAACAACATAAGAAAGTGCCACAGTCTCTTCCCATGAATCAGATCCCACAGAAAAAGCAGTGGTAGGATAGTCTCTTACATTATTTAGGAGGAAATATAAATAAAATATTTTTGTAACCAAGCAATTAGGAATCAGCATACAGCGTAAATACTTTTGACAAGGTTCTCTATGTGGCATGATTCACAGCCTAATTATGGTCAAAATCTTCATTTACACAATACTGTATATACAAAAGTATGTGAACACCCGTTCAAATTAGTGCATTAAGCTATTTCAGCCACACCTGTTGCTGACAGGTTTATAAAATCGAGCACACAGCCATGCAATCTCCATAGTAAAGCATTGGCAGTAGAATGGCCTTACTGATGAGCTCAATGACTTTCAATGTGGCACCGTCATAGGATGCCACATTTCCAACAAGTCAGTTTGTCAAATTTCTTCCCTGTCAGAGCTGCCCCGGTCAATTGTAAGTGCTGTTATTGTGAAGTGGAAACATCTAGGAGTAACAACAACAGGCCACACAAGCTCACAGAACGGGACAGCCGAGTAATGAAGTGCATAGCGTGTAAATTCCATCTACCGATATCCAAACTGCCTCTGGAAGCAATGTCAGCACAAGAGCTGTTAGTCGGGAGCTTTGTGAAATGGGTTTCCATGGCCACACACAAGCCAGATTACCATGTGCAATGCCAAGCGTCGGCTGGAGGGGTGTAAAGCTCACCGTCATTGGAGCAGTGGAAACGTGTTCTCTGGAGTGATGAATCACACTTCACCATCTGGCAGTCCGACGGAGGAATCTGGGTTTGGCGGATGAAAGGAGAACGCTACCTTCCCTGAATGCATAGTGCCAACTGTAAAGTTTGATGGAGGAGGAATAATCACCTGGGGCTGTTTTTCATGGTTTGGGCTAGTTCCCTTAGTTCCAGTGAAGGGAAATCTGATTGCAACAGCATACAATGAATGACATTCTAGATGATTCTGTACTTCCAACTTTATGTTTGGGGAAGGCCCTTTCCTGTTTCAGTGTGACTATGCCCCTGTGCATAAAGCGAGACCATACATAAATGGTTTGTTGAGATCGGTATGGAAGAACTTGACTGGCCTGCACAGAGACCTGACTTCAACCCCATTGAACACATTTGGGATGAATTGGAATGCAGACTGCAAGCCTGGCCTTACACCACTGCTCCTCTCATCTATCTGTATTGGGGTGAATGGTGAAGATAATGGCTCATGCTGTGCGTTTCTACTAGCTTTTGAATTGTGCAACTATTTTATTTTATTTTAAAGAGAGGCCATTTGGTGTTCTCTCATCAGGATGGAGGCTGTCCAGTTTCTGTGTTCTAGGAACATACTGAGAAGGAACTGCCAGATGCGTCATAATATCCCGGAAGTAATGCCGCATTGGGAGCTAAATTTGAAATGGAGTACATTGAATACATGGAGCAGGCCGGGGGAATGTCGCATTAAAACACTATTTAAATTTTTATTTGTATTTCCGGAAGGACTGTGATCACCATTCAATGAATACATTAAACATAAACTTCTCATGGTAGTGGGGAGCTATTTTATAGATTTTTGACAGCAACCCTATATTCCTGGCAGCACTGGTGTGAAGGGGAGGAATGGCAGAGCAGACCATCATATGACCCTAAATATTTTGATGTGCAACTTGGAATTACAATTTAAGAGGACCAGTTCTTCTATAGCGAAACATAATCTCATATTTGTACCACTTGGGAGCGATGTTGTTAGACTACATATCGTTGTTTCCTCTTCAGAGCGCACAAGTGATACATTTGATCATTTCACTTGACCATGAGAACCACAAGTTCTTTCAAGTTTTGCCATGTATGTTCTGAAATGTTGTATAACACTCAAATGTATAGGCTATGACATGCCACTGGAGAAGCCTATAGGCCTACTATTTCATTTTTTCACTGCATCTAAACTGATTGGATCCCTCTCACCTACTGAAAGAATGCAAAACTAGTGCAAAGCCCGCCACATGAGCTCCAGCCCAGACCACCCACTCCACCACTGCTTTGATCTCCAATTAGGTCGGAGAAATCAGACAATTAAATCAGACAATTAAATGGTGCTCACTGTGCGCTTTGGGAGGAGTGTCATGCCAGGGGCTATCACTATTATGAACAACTCCGCAAATGAGCAGGCGTGGGGTGGGATGGTAGGGTAGGAAAGGTATTTGTCTGACTGTTCCTATTGTTGGTTTCCTGCTGTGTTTTCTATGTGTATTGTTTTGGCCAATGTGATGTGTGAGTAGTGCTAAGATGTCCTCCTTTGGGACAAAGGTTATCGTCATAATTCAAATGCATTGATATAGCTTCATTCAGTAAATGAATCAAAGTTGAATGCTGGTATTATGTTCTCCTTCATTGCATGAGGAGTGTTGGCTCATAAACTGAAGGGAACATATAAGATTGGTTGGCTTCTTTCTCTTGTTGATACGTTTCACACCTTCACAATCCAGACACACATTTGAGTTACGCACACACACATGGTGACTTCATTAACATAATGTAGGATGTGATGGATAAATGGTCTGCTCTATTCGCTACGTAAAATTGTATAGGAATAATATTAGGAAACAAGAATCTCAACCTAGAAGCAAGCACCAACAGCTTAATACAATTTAAAAAACGTAATTACAATGTTAGTGGGGATATTTATGTAATAAAAACAAGAGAATGGAATATAATTGGATAAATACATTAAAAAGATTAGTTAAGATACAGCCAGCACTTGCGTGTGGATCGCTATTTCTAAAATCAATATGGACAGAGTCAGGTGCAGAAACTTGAGTAGACAAATTTACTAACAAGTAGGCTTTGTTGGAGCACTAAGAAATAAGATGTAGGCTTGCCTGTTTGACAGACACAATTATGTTATCCATATATTTGTCTGTATAGCGATTTCCTCCAATGCTGTCGCCATGCACTCCTTAAATAGGCCTATACCTTCTTTCTGCGTCGGACTTGTTATGCAGGTGAGTGAGGACCCAAAAGCGATATAACAGAAACAGAGTCTTTTAATGTCCAAACAGGGAAAACATAAATCCTCAATCTTTACAGGAGATGTCCAAACAGGGAAAACATAAATCCTCTAGCTTAACAGGAGAGTCCCCCTTCTAGGAGAATTGCAGGGCTAGCGGCAACAGACTGCAGGTCCCTTCGGGTAGGCGCGGGCCGAAGAGGATAGAGACACCTGCTCACAAGCAATATCTGATGAAGAGGCAGATTACAACAGGACGGAACAAGGGCAAAGCAAACAAGAATCCGACAAGGACAGAAGCAGAAACAGAGAGAGAAATAGAGACTTAATCAGAGGGCAAAAGAGGGGACAGGTGTGAGAGAGTAAACGAGGTCGTTAGGAGAATGAGGAACAGCTGGGGGCAGGAACGGAACGATAGAGAGAGAGAAAGATAGAGAAAGTAACCTAATACGACCAGCAGGGGGAAACGAAGAGAAGAGAAAGCACAGGGACAAGACATGACAATATATGACAGTACCCCACCACTCACCGAGCGCCTCCTGGCGCACTCGAGGAGGAAACCTGGCGGCAACGGAGGAAATCATCGATCAGCGAACGGTCCAGCACGTCCCGAGATGGAACCCAACTCCTTTCCTCAGGACCGTACCCCTCCCAATCCACTAGGTACTGATGACCACGGCCCCGAGGACGCATGTCCATAATCTTCCGGACCCTGTAGATAGGTGCGCCCTCGACAAGGACGGGGGGGGGGGTGGGAGACGAACGGGGGGCGCGAAGAAAAGGCTTGACACAGGAGACATGGAAGACCGGGTGGACGCGACGAAGATGTCGCGGAAGAAGAAGTCGCACAGCGACAGGATTAACGTCCTGAGAAATACGGAACGGACCAATGAACCGCGGGGTCAATTTGCGAGAAGCTGTCATAAGGGGAAGGTTAGGAGTGGAGAGCCATACTCTCTGACCGCGACAATACCTAGGACTCTTAGTCCTACGCTTATTAGCGGCTCTCACAGTCTGCGCCCTATAACGGCAAAGTGCAGACCTGAACCTCTTCCAGGTGCGCTCACAACGTTGGACAAAAGCCTGAGCGGAGGGGACGCTGGACTCGGCGAGCTGGGACGAGATAGAGGAGGCTGGTACCCGAGGTTACTCTGAAAAGGAGATAGCCCGGTCGCAGACGAAGGAAGCGAGTTGTGAGCGTATTCTGCCCAGGGGAGCTGTTCTGCCCAAGATGCAGGGTTTCGAAAGGAAAGACTGCGTAAGATGCGACCAATAGTCTGATTGGCCCGTTCTGCTTGACCGTTAGACTGGGGATTAAAACCGGAAGAGAGACTGACGGAGGCCCCAATCAAACGACAAAACTCCCTCCAAAATTGAGACGTGAATTGCGGACCCCTGTCCGAAACGGCGTCTGACGGAAGGCCATGAATTCTGAACACATTCTCAATGATGATTTGTGCCGTCTCTTTAGCAGAAGGAAGCTTAGCGAGGGGAATAAAATGAGCCGCCTTAGAGAACCTATCGACAACCGTTAGAATAACAGTCTTCCCCGCTGACGAAGGCAGACCAGTAATAAAGTCTAAGACGATGTGAGACCACGGTCGAGAGGGAATGGAAAGCGGTCTGAGACGACCGGCAGGAGGAGAGTTACCGGACTTAGTCTGCGCGCAGTCCGAACAAGCAGCCACGAAACGACGCGTGTCACGCTCCTGAGTGGGCCACCAAAAACGCTGGCGAATAGAAGCGAGCGTACCCCGAACGCCGGGGTGGCCGGCTAACTTGGCAGAGTGAGCCCACTGTAGAACGGCCAGGCGAGTGGAAATGGGAACGAAAAGAAGGTTCCTAGGACAAGCGCGCGGCGACGGAGTGTGAGTGAGTGCTTGCTTTACCTGCCTCTCAATTCCCCAGACAGTCAACCCGACAACACGCCCCTCAGGGAGAATCCCCTTGGGGTTGGTGGAGGCTACTGAAGAACTGAAGAGACGGGATAAAGCATCAGGCTTGGTGTTCTTAGAGCCCGGACGATAAGAAATAACGAACTCGAAACGAGCGAAAAACAACGCCCAACGAGCCTGACGCATATTGAGTCGTTTGGCAGAACGGATGTACTCAAGGTTCTTATGGTCAGTCCAAACGACAAAAGGAACGGTCGCCCCCTCCAACCACTGCAAAGGCAGTTCGCGGTTTCCCAACATAGGCAAGGGTGGACCTTTCAGAATGGGAGCGCTGGGACAGAATGGCTCCCACGTGAACTGTCTAGAGACGTCAGGTGTAACAAGGATAGGAGCGGATGTAAAACGCTTCTTGAGGAGGTCAAAAGCTCCCTGGGCGGAAACGGACCACTTAAAGCACGTCTTGACAGAAGTAAGGGCTGTGAGAGGAGCTGCCACCTGACCGAAATTACGAATGAAACGACGATAGAAATTCGCGAAACCGAGAAAGCGCTGCAGCTCGACACGTGACTTAGGGACGGGCCAATCGCTGACAGCATGGACCTTAGCGGGATCCATCTGAATGCCTTCAGCGGAAATAACAGAACCGAGAAATGTGACGGAGGAGACATGAAAAGCGCACTTCTCAGCCTTCACATAAAGACAATTCTCTAAAAGGCGCTGGAGAACACGTTGAACGTGCTGAACATGAATCTGGAGTGACGGTGAAAAAATCAGGATATCGTCAAGGTAAACGAAAACAAAGATGTTCAGCATGTCTCTCAGTACATCATTCACTAATGCCTGAAAGACAGCTGGAGCGTTAGCGAGACCGAACGGCAGAACCCGGTATTCAAAGTGCCCTAACGGAGTGTTAAACGCCGTTTTCCACTCGTCCCCACATTTACATTTACATTTACATTTACATTTAAGTCATTTAGCAGACGCTCTTATCCAGAGCGACTTACAAATTGGTGCATTCACCTTATGACATCCAGTGGGACAGTCACCACTGTCGCCATTCGCCTAGGCTAAAGAGCGGTTGGTGAGCAGTTGGTGATTGGTTTCCCACATCATAGTTACGTTCCGACAGCGACAGGTGATGAGAAAAATACTCAGTGGCAAGGGGTGGACCTTATCGTCAGAATGGGAGCGCTGGGACAGAATGGCTCCCACGCCCACCTCTGATGCGTCAACCTCGACAATGAACTGTCTAGAGACGTCAGGTGTAACAAGGATAGGAGCGGATGTAATGGCACAAACGCTTCTAATGAGGAGGAGATCAAAAGCTCCCTGGGCGGAAACGGACCACTTAAAGCACGTCTTGACAGAAGTAAGGGCTGTGAGAGGAGCTGCCACCTGACCGAAATTGGAATGAAACGACGATAGAAAACGGGCAGAAACGGGAGGAAAAGCGCTGCAGCTGATATGTCGACACGTGACTTATTGTGTGTCGTCTGCATAGCAATGGAGACCATGGAGGTTATGACAGAGCCCGAGAATAGGAGAGGGCCATCGCTGACAGCATGGACCTTAGAGATGGGATCCATCTGAATGCCTTCAGCGGAAATAACAGAACCGAGATTCAGAGAGTTTGGAGAAGAGAGGAGGGGATAGGGTCAATGTGACGGAGGAGACATGAAAGACAGTCTTGAAAAAGCGCACTTCTCAGCCTTCACATAAAGACAATTCTCTAAAAGGCGCTGGAGAACACGTCTTGAACGTGCTGAACATGAATCTGGAGTGTGAGCAGAACCACGGTGAAAAAATCAGGATATCAGTCATCTGCAGGGGGCGGAGGTAAACAAAGAGCTTCCTAAAACAAAGATGTTCAGCATGTCAGGTCTCCATTTCCGCTCGGTACATCATTCACTAATGCCTGAAAGACAGCTGGAGCGGAGGGAAGAGATGATAGGTTAGCGGGGGAGAGAGAGCGAGATCCGAACAGTGTGGGAGGTGTTGGATGAGAGCAGAACCCGGAGACTTATTCAAAAGTGAACCATCTAACTTGTGAGTAGGGGGAAGGTGAGGAGTGAGGTCAAAAGAGTTTTGGAGAGGAGTGGAAGGGAAACAGAGAGGAAAGAGTCAAAGGTAGACGTGGGGAGGTTTCAGAACTGTGAGAGGTGAGCCGTCCTCAGGAAAGGAGCTTATCCCCCTCCCTGATGCGCACGAGATCGCAAACCTATACATTTTCAGGAGCGCAAACCTATACATTTTCAGGTAAGACCCAGATGTCGACAACATCGAAGTAACAACAGTTTATTAAGCGAACGGGGTCTGGCAAGGGGCAGGTCAAGGGCAGACAAAGGTCAGTAATCCAGAAGGGTGGGGCAAAGGTAAAGGAAGACAGGCAGGCAGGCTCAGGGCAGGCAGAATGGTCAACACCGGGAAAACTAGGAAACAGGAACAATCGAGAGACAGGAGCAGAGGGAAAAACGCTGGTAAATGAACTGGCAACAGACAAACAGAGAACACAGGTATAAATACACTGAGGATAATGGGGAAGATGGGCGACACCTGGAGGGGGGTGGAGACAAGCACAAAGACAGGTGAAACAACCTAGTTACAAACCCCCATTCTATATTGTAAATTCAATCACCCCTTTCACCATCATCATCATTTCGATCATTCAGAAATGTGTGGATACTGTGCTAAACTTGAAGTGAAATTATGTTGTTGCTCGCCAGTGCGCTCTGAAGAAGAAACAACAATACAATGTAGCCTAACAACATCACTTGTAAACTGCCCATATGTGAGATTTGTTTCACTATAGAAGCAATGGTCCTCTTAAATGTTAAATCCAGGTTGCATATCAAAATATTTAAGGGCATATAAGATGGTCTGCTCTTCCCATAACAGATATGCCAAAAAGTATAGGGTTGTTATAAGATTGAAATGGGAAAATAATATACCTGTGAAAAAACTATGAAATAGGTCCCCAATACTGTCTGATGTACAGTATTTAAATGTATTACATCGGTGGTCACCAACCTTTCCTGAGTCAAGATCTCTTTTGCAGTCAAAGAGCAAGCTGAGATCTACTGCTCCGATGTTTTTTAAAACATGACTTAAAAATCGAACATTAACCTAATAAAACAGTTCTGTATGAATGAGGTTTGGTCAGTAGGCCTAATAGTACATTATCACAGAATATTGGCTATATGCCTGGCCTGCCAATATTCTTATTCTCAGACTCTGTTATATTTCAAAACACAAGCTTTGATAACAAAATAGATCAGTTGGTGTAGCACTTGCTAGTAGGCACTGCGGAGCATACATTTAAATAATTCGCTTTTTAACATTTTACTGGGCTGATGGTGTGACACCTACATCTGATGATAACTGAGACGTCGGGAAAAAAATTAGGTCAAATCATGATGTCAGTGATCCTCAGGTCGGAAACTCGGAGCTCTAGAAAATGCCCTATTGAAATTCTGACCAGAGAGAGGGTAGACGGCATCCACCTTATGGCGTAACTCGAGTCGGACCGCATTTGCTTCGTGCTCCGTATTTGCCTCATGCTCAAATTAATGTTGTTCTTATGACCAGAGAAAGTGAAATATTCCTTGATATTATTATAAACACGTCGATCTGCTAATAATAATAAAAGCGCAGGGCTATCGATACACTTGGCGACTCATTAATTGGAGCTGTAGCGCGAGTTGAATAACAGATACGCATGTTTTATGTTGTGTAAGTGTTGAATAAAAACAGGTTTGACAGTGCTGAATAATAAAAACATAAACATGAACTCATTCATAAAATCAGCAGCTCTTTGCTGTATTCGTTGATAGTCTCTCTGTGGTCATCGTTTTTAAAGTTATTACATCTTACATAGGCTACTGTCAATATTTGCTATGGCTGGGGTCGCAGAAGCTCTGTAGGCACTGTGATTTGAGCTAACCGATTTGCCAGTGCAGTTGGCCTACTCGATTTTGTCTCAGATCTCCCGGTCCGCCGGGTAGGTGTAGCTTGTATTTTCAGACAAATTAAATGGTTGAAAATGGGAACACTTTGCTTACCCGGTGCGCAGTGCTTCGGAATTCAGTGCACTTGCGGTCAATAGCTCAACACGAATTTCAAAAAAGGAGCGCAAGCCTTTATAGTTGGCTTTTCTATATACATGTTTGGTGATTGACTAGGAATGCCTTGAAAATCGACCAGATCGCAATCGACCGGTTGGTGACCGCTGTATTGCATGAATGGTGACCACAGCCTTTCCCGAAAATACATTTAAAGGGTGTTTTAATGCGCTTATTTCCACCCTGCGCCATATAATAAATGGTATGTGTCTCCTCAGCTCCAACTCATGCTCAAAGGGTTAGAATGTGGTTATTGCGCTGCTGCTTTGTCCATTATTTGCTTCACACATCCCCCTGGTGCGGTGTGTGAGCTGGGCATTTTACATATTTCCTGTCACTCTCCGTTTCACATCTAATAGCCTACCGTGATCCCTCACCACAATGGGTACACGTTACATTTTTTGTTGTTGTTGCTGGAAAGCAGATGGCATATCACCTTTGTTATCTCACTTATACCACAATGATAATCGTGGTGTGTGTTATGAACCGAGTACAAGCTGTGAAAGTCATGTGCTCCCTGTTATTGTGCTGGAAGGCTGCTTCAAACCCACAAATGAGGGATGCAATGCCATCATTGGGCTAAGTGTTAGTTAATGCTGAGCATAATTAAGTATTGCTTCACTTTTTCCATTCCCCATGCAGGAAACAACCCATTGGGCATTTTCCATGTAATTCAATGTAATTTCATTGCAATGACATGGAAACAATGTTCATTCAACCAGTGTGTTCCCAGTGGGAATGTGGTAAACTTATCTGCGCTTAGATGGCATTTGTCAGCACAGCCCGTGTTTGTTAGAGCAACTGGCTTCAGATGAAAGTGGGAGATGACATGGGGAAAGAATTCAGATTAATCAGCGATACTGACAAGTCTCATCGAGAGCTAATTGTCTGGATCATGGTTCTTTGCATAAAGCACTACAATTATACTTGATTATTCGAAGTCTTCGTCACAGCACACAGGGCAAAAACTGGTTGAAAGGTTGTTTCCATGTAATTTCAACAAAAATGTTCAATGTGATGATGATCAATCAATGTGGAGAACTGATTGGATTTACAAAAAGTCATCAACTTAAGGGAATTATATATATTTTTTCACCTAACTTTTAACCTAAATCCAATGACAAGGTGAAATGTTTTGTTTATTTTCACGTTGAATTTATGTTTGTTGATAACTCAACCAAATGTAACTAAAAATGTACATTGAACTGACGTACGTGCCCAGTGGGAGAGTAGCTGTGAGTGTCTAGTGTGATTAAGATGTGATTATAGTTCAGCAGTGGCTGAATTAAAGAACAGCAATTTTGTTGTGTGAACAGTACACACATTTTGGATTTGCTTGCACTCTTTAGATATAATCTCAGAGGATAAATCTTCAGTTTAGGACTGTCCAGTCATGAAATGTATTATACTGAACAAAAATATAAATGTAACATGCAACAATTTCATTGATTTTATTGAGTTACAGTTCATATGAGGAAATCAGTCATTTGAAATAAATGTAATAGGACCTAATCTATGGATTTCACATGACAGGGAATACAGATATGCATCTGTTGGTCACATAAACCTTAAAAACATGGGCCTCACAATGGGCCTCAGGATCTCCTCATGGTATGCCTGCACATTCAAATTGCCATCGATAAAATGCAAATGTGTTCATTGTCCGTAGCTTATGCCTGCCCATACCATAAACCCACCGCCACCTTGGGGCACTCTGTTCACAATGTTGACATCAGCAAACCGCTTGCCCACACAATGCCATACACGTGGTCTGCAGTTTGTGAGGCCGGTGGGAAGTACTGCCAAATTCTCTAAAATGATGTTGGAGGTGGCTCAGGGTAGAGAAATTAACATTCAATTGTCTAGCAACAGCTCTGGTGGGCATTCCTGCAATCAGCATGCCAATTGCACTATCCCTCAAAACTTGAGATATCTGTGGCATTGTGTTGTGTGCACATTTTAGAGGGGCTTTTATTGTCCCCAGCCCAAGGTGCACCTGTGTAATGATCACGCTGTTTAATCAGCTTCTTGATATGCCACATCTGTCAGTTGGATGGATTATCTTGGCAAAGGAGAAAGGCTCACTAACAGGGATGTAAACACATTTGAGAGAATGAAGGTTTTTGTGCATATGGAACATTTCTGGGATCTTTTATTTCAGCTCATGAAACATGGGACCAACACTTTACATTATTTTATATTTTTGTTCGGTGTAGTTGCATGGTGACCCATGATATGAAGATCCATAGATACAATATCTTGTCAAGTGTAGATTATACATTTTGATTTAACAATACATTATATATTTAGATTCCATAAAAAATGTAGAATCACATCATGAATAATAGGTGGTCCAGTTAATAAATCTCCCCTTTTGACACTTATCAGACTAGAAATCAGTTTTAGCTTTAACCCATTGGGAAAATGAGACACCTCATGGAATGAGAGGCCTTAACTTCCATGTCCTGTGGCTAGGCTTGGCTTCTAGTATCAGACCTTCACTCCATCCGTATTAATTCAGATTGATGAAAGATAAATAAAAGGCAATGTTATCGTCTGGATGATGGACAGCTACGTATCAGAAGTTGATCAGGTTATCTCCAATGGGCCACACATTCACCACAGGGACATCGTCTTGCTTCTATTCTTTTATATTCATGGCAGATGCTGCAAGTAATACTGCCTCCGTTACGGGTGTTAGCGAAATGTTTTCTGCACTCGATTGAAAGCAGCAAAGTCCCTGCGCTCCGGGGGAATGCGTGTAAAATAATGTAAATTGTTGAAACTGATAACAACAGTGGTGTCAAGGCTGATCAACACGGGGATGGCCCCGGCTTTTGGAAAATAATTACTTATGAAGGGGTGAAGGGAATGCAGGTCACCACATTTGTTTATACAGGGTCAATGCACTGTACTGTATGTAAAAGTGTGCTGTGATGTAATATAGTTTGTATTCTTGATCTTTAATTTGAAATCACGGGAGTCATTGTTTTTTTCTTCTGGTATTTACACTATTTAAGTCTTTCTATTCTGTATCTATTTGTATATTTGATCAAACTTTAGACATGAATTTGTATTTGGGTGTGATGGTACATAGTATGCCAATCAGAGTTGATATCAATTTCCTGTGATTTATACTGCTGCAATAAACAGCCATTATTAAGAAATCTGATATGGTATCCATACACAGAATCTGAGATGCTGTTATCGACAAATGAATCTGCATGTGATTGGTTATGGTGCTGTGGCTGTTGGACATTGTGTCATTTGTAATGTTGGTGTGTATTAATGGAACACAAATCATCTAGAACGTGAATGCAAATTATGCAGAGACTTGTAACGGGAGAAAAGTTGACCACAAACAGCGGTCCATTTCATATCATACAGTAACTATCTGCCACGTGATGTCATCCAGTATATGTAGCATAGATAATACAAGAGCAGCATTGCTGCATTGCATTGACAGGCCCCACTACCAACTGAGAAAATAACGAAAAAATGAATTGAGGTGAATGCACCAATTTGTAAGTCGCTCTGGATAAGAGTGTCTGCTAAATGACTTAAATGTAATGTAAATGTAAATTGAAGAACTCTGGCTGAGTGGCTGATTGTGTCATTGCATGGGGGGGAACTTTAAGAAAATACCTATTTCCTGCACCATATATCCAGGAGACACGTCGCCTTGTTTCATCTGCATTGGAAATCCCAAAACATACATTTCACCTCAGCCAGTACAAGAAATGCTGTATCCCACGTCAATGCTCACATGTCTGAATGGACTGATAGTAGTTCAATTCTGACAAGGAATTTCAATAATCAAGTGATGCATGTGCATGATTCTGGATCCCACTGGATTACTAATAGCATGATTCTGGATCCCACTGGATTACTAATAGCATGATTCTGGATCCCACTGGATTACTAATAGCATGATTCTGGATCCCACTGGATTACTAATAGCATGATTCTGGATCCCACTGGATTACTAATAGCATGATTCTGGATCCCACTGGATTACTAATAGCATGATTCTGGATCCCACTGGATTACTAATAGCATCTCCATGACTGCTTAGAATTTATGGATTGCTTTTATATCGATACCGTCAGATCTTAAATTGGCAAACCTTTGTGTTAGAGTACTCTGTTGATTAAACCACCTATTGTAGTTTAATGTTCAGATTCTCCTTAAAAACATGTTGTTTAGAGAGGGGGTCATTTGAGGGAGTGTTTATGGTCGTACGTTTGGGTTATTATTTTCAACAAAGTACAAAACAAGAATAAAATGTATTTGCATACATGCTGTCTGAAGCAACCGAGCAAATGCCTTCAACATCCACTCATTAATTGTGATTTAGAAAGAACAGTGCATGTGTAAGGCATTGATATTCAATTCAAATCTGGCACACAATATACTATAGCGTGCATTGAACTGTAAAACACGTTTTGGCAAAACTTCAGTCGGTTTATGGATGTGTTGGAGTGTGAGTTTCTCTAATGCAACACAATCCCCATAGTGCGTAGGAATCTGTGCCACTGTCAAACATATCAAGCTGCTATTTTTAGGTAATGAAATGGAGACAATGTTCCCGTCGTTACAGTACCTCTGTACTCATGTATACCTTTGTAGAATGGGAACAGAAAGAAGCTATTTTAACGTTATTCCCAATCAGCAACAGGGATATTGAGGGTAATTTCCAATCTGTGCTAACATTGGAGATTTTGTTAGGTTTTTATTATTAGGTTATTCTAAGGGCATGTCATCAATCCATTTTGTGTGGTGCTAGCTATACATCATCAAGCTATATTGTTAAGAATTCTTTGTTGGTCTATGGTGTGATGAAACATCCCGATTTGGTGAGCAGAGTGGTAATTAAGGTTTACCCGTTTATTGGCAGGCCGTTTCCCATTCCTTTTTATTATTGACAGACTGTATGGTCACATACTGCAGCGGATCAATCATCCACTCGACTAGTTAGCCATCATGGTGGGCAGGAACCTTCAAGGGAATCTTTTGTAGGCTGACACAAAACGAATGCTACTGAACTCAGCCTGACAGTCTTGACACAAAACAATGCACCAAAGAAATGTTCATCTACACCAATGTGTGCTGTGCGGTTATAGTTCTGAATAGTAGCTAGGAATCAGAATTTCATGTTGCAATTTTTGTCCATGATGTGTACAGTGTGGAGCTTGTTACTCTCAAATTACTATTGCTCCTTTGATAGGCGAGAAACTGTTAGACCGTGGTAGGAAACATTTGTGGTGAAAAAAGTTTCGAATGGCTAATGTGATGCAAATGAAATGGACTGTTCAACATAAAACTGATGTGAAAAAGCTCTGATGATTCACACTGATTGTGTGGGGCTATGCATGTTTTTTTGAAAAGAAGAATGCTTCCCCTCTTCATATGGATCCTTTTTTACTGCTGAAAGTAGTGTACGTGCTATAATATGTAGGGTTAGGGCTCATCAGTGGCAAACTCTGAAAATGATATCCCAAGATACTGTGCTGAAGAGCAAATAATTAGTGTTTGAATCATATTGGCTTGTGCTCATATATAATATGCTGTTATGTTGAGCAGTGAAAATCGTTTACTGAAGTCATTCAAACTAGGGATATCGTGACAATTGACCTTTGATGCTATAATGGCACACCCTGTGAACAGTTGTTACATTTTGCTGCCTTAAATTTTTCTAACTAAAACGTTATTAAATTATACTTTTATTCCTACAGATCCACACAACCTGCTCCAAAGTCATCCATTGTTTTTCTCAAAATTGCTCAAGCTCAGTAACTTTCGTTGGGTATCATTGATGGCCATCAATATTCAAACCTTGTCTCTGATTTTCAAGCAGATTTTAATCAGGACTGAGACTGGACCCCTCAAGAACACTCAACACCTCTTGGAAAGTGATTCTGGTGTGTCTTCCACATTAATACTTGTGTAATTGTTCCAATGAAATATAATTTTGAAAAAATGTTCCTTTATAATGAAACATTGCGTGCATCTATTATCGCATTTATGTCGTGGCATACAGTTTAGCAGAGATGTTTTTAGGATTTTCACACATGGGAACATTGCCTTTTATGAACACATTTCAGTGGCTATTCTGACTGTGACTTACTGAGAGCAATAAAAACTACCTGGTTTTGAATGCAAACAATAGCCCTGGCCAATGAAGAGACACACAGGCCCTGATCTATGGATTTCACATGACTGGGAATACGTATATGAATCTGTTAGCCACAGATACCTTTAAACAAAGTAGGGGCGTGAATCTGAAAACCAGTCCGTATCTGGTATGACCACCATTTGCCTCATGCAGCACATCTCCTTCGCATAGAGCTGACCAGGCTGTTGATTGTGGCCTGTGGAATGTTGTACCACTCCTCTTCAATGGCTGTGCGAAGTTGATGAATATTGGCGGGAACTGGAACACGCTGTCGTACAGGTCGATCCAGAGCATCCCAAACGTACTCAATGTGTGACTTTTGTGGTGAGTATGTAGGCGATGGAAGAACTGGGACATTTTCAGCTTCTAGGAATTGTGTACAGATCTTTACAACATGGGGCCATGCATTATCATGCTGAAACATGAGGTGATGACGGCGGATGAATGGCATGACAATGGGCCTCAGGATCTGTAAGTATTTCACTCTAAGGGCTACACCTGTTGTATTCGGCGCATGTGACAAATCATTTTTTTTTATTAGATATATGGCATTGTGTTGTATGACGAACACAAACAGCACATTAGAGTGGCCTTTTATTGTCCCCGGCACAAGGTGTAATGATCATGCTGTTTAATCTGCTTCTCGATATGCCACACCTGTAAAGTAGATGGATTATCTTGGCAAAGGAGCAATGCTCACTAACAGGGATGTAAACATTTGAGAGAAATAATATTTTTGTGCATATGGAAAGGATTTTATTTCAGCTCATGAAAAATGGGACCAACACTTTACATGTTGAGTTGATATTTTTTCCTGTGTATATCATAGGCTACAGTAAGCTACTAAATTAACTTTCCAGTGGCTCTGCATCACCACCAAATTCTGAAGAGGAAGCCTAGGCTACTCATTGGCGATGGCTGATGCGTGCACGCACGTAGCATTTCTCAAGATAAGCTACTTGGAGAATCAGTCCAAAATAATGGCCTTCCCAGCATTTGTTTTTACATGACCCTACATATGATGGGATGTTAATTACTTAATTAACTCAGGAACCACACCTCTGAGGAAGCACCTGCTTTCAATATGGGCAATTCCATGATAACGGAATTACACTTTGTCCAACAAAACAAACATTGATTACAGATTTGAACAAACCATACAACTCTACGCACAAGGGAAGAAAAAAATGTACACAAAAAAATATCACAAAAACACATTTTACTGGAAGAACTGTGCAGATGCAATGTTTGGTAACAGAATTACGGTAAAATCTCACACAGGTGTTTATGCGACCACGTTTTCCAAAAACTGTTAAATATCTGCTCCGAATTAAGATTCAAAGGTTTCTGCAAAAATAATGGAGTGTCGGCTAGGACATGACACCTTGATTTTAAAAATATATATTTTGCATATCAAAGCATGTTTCTAATCATAGATGAAGATTAAGTGCTATGGCTCCTACAGCAATCTTATTTTTTGGACTGTTTAGGCATTTTACGAAGGGGAATAGTTTATAGATCGGGTCTTCTGGGTGGGGAGCAACCAATGGGTGGGTTTCCCTGTGGGTCCTGCTTTTTAGTTCATATCCATGGGCTTCTCAACACTTAAAAAAAATATTTTTAAAAAATAAATAAAAATGTACCTTTATTTAAGCAGGTAGGCTCGTTGAGAACAAGTTCTCATTTGCAACTGGAACCTGGCCAAGATAAAGCAAAGCAATTCGACACATACAACAACACAGTTACACATGGAATAAACAAAACATACAGTCAATAATACTGTAGAACAAAAGGAAAGAAAAAGTCTATATACAATGAGTGCAAATGAGGTAAGTTAAGGAAATAAATAGGCCATGGTGGCGAAATAATTACAATATAGCAATTAAACACTGGAATGGTGGATCGGCAGAAGATTAATGTGCAGGTAGAGATCCTGCGGTGCAAAGGAGCAAAATAAATAAATACCAGTATGGGGATGAGGTAGGTAGATAGATTGGCTGTTTACAGATAGGCTAAGTACAGGTGCAGTGATCTGTAAACTGCTCTGACAGCTGGTGCTTAAAGCTAGTGAGGGAGATGTGAGTCTCCAGCTTCGGAGATTTTTGCAATTCACTAAACACTAAAGATAACAATTCCATCACTAGCTATTCTCTTGTGGAATTTGCTGGGACATTTAACAGTCATATCAAATGTTCCAGATGTCTTGATATTCTAGAAGAAGCCATATTGATATAGTAATGCTCCAAAAGCACACCTGCTCCAAGCACCTAGAATAGAGAACCATTTATACAAACGGACTGCTTTTTCGTCAGCCCCAAACAAAGCTAAGGGTGTAATCATAATGATACATAAGAAACTCACAATCACCACCCTTGATAAAGGTGAAGACCAAGAAGGCAGAATCACTTTCCTTAAATGTATCCATATGGAAGGAAAAGTGCTTTTATTAATGTGTAAAAGCTCCAAATGATTATGATCCTATGTTTTTTGATTAACTGAATTCCAACTGGTTATTGGGACAGACGTGAATGCCATTTTGGACATCTAATAAGACCAACTACAATCCATACGCAACCAAGGCTCTCCAACATATGCTCTCTGATTACAACCTCATTGATGCCTCCAAATAAAACCGAGTACACTTTCTATTCAAACAGGCAAAAAGCATTCTCAGAATCGATGTTGTACTCTACTCAATTTGATTTGATTAAGAAAACAGAAATTCAGCATCTGCTCATCATTCTTACTACTGCCAGCTAACAATGTCAGTATTTCCTAAAATAGCCACAAGATGGCGCTTTAATGTTTCCTTATTAATGTTTCCAATTTTAAACTGAATTGAATGAATTGATACTGATTAGAAAAAAATAAGTTGTTTTATTCAAAACAATTGAATTGATACTGATTAGAAAAAAATAAGTCGTTTTATTCAAAACAATGCAACTACATTTGCATCTGGGCTGATTAAATCACAAATATAAAAGATATCAGAATTGGAAAAATTGTTAATGACAGAGCGTTCTCAACAAATACTTTTTTCAGACCAAATAGAGACTACAATCTCCAAAGTCAAGCAAATCTATTGATAAGACAGTGTGCAGAATTTGCCATCCATCTAGTTAGACTCAACCATTATTTCCATGGAATTTGTCCCAGTCGTTTACTGGCCAACATGCTTTGCAGTAATGATCAATTAGCGGATATTGCAACCATCGAATCTGAATCAGGTGAATTACAATCAGAACCCAAATTAATTATCCCATTTCTATAAAGAATTGTACACTTCTGATTGTAAATCAATACCAAGCCAGATTGAGTCCCTATTAAAAGATATAAGACCTCAACTGAGGAAGCCGGCTTGCTGGGAGCCCAAATCTCTCTCCATGAACTCAAAAGGGCATTGGCTAACATGAGTAAAGGCAAGTCACCTGGTTGGACAGTATTCCTCCTTTGGTCTATTTAAAATTGTTGTAAAACTATTTCTCAATGATTAACACAACCATTTACTAAGGTTCATTTGGAAGGGATGTAAATACAGAGCTAATTTAACTGTTTTTATCAAACAAAAAGTATGGACGCCACCCAGTGCTCTCACTATTGCTCCATATCTTTGATAAACACAGATTTAAAACTATTTTCAACAATTATTTTGTCCTATCGAAACTTGGAACATCGAATTGGTACATCCAGACCAAAGCAGGTTCGTTAAAAAAGAATTATCCTCAGATAAACCTTTGTTGTCTATTACATATCTTACATGCTTCATCAGAAATCAAAGCTCCTTAGGCAGTTCAAACTCTCGACGCAGAAAAAGATTTTGGTAGACTAGAATGGTCATATCTTTGGACGGTTTTGGAACATATGGGACTCCAATTTCATTAATATGATTAAAATACTATATGGCAAACCCTCAGCCATAGTAATAAGAGGCAATATCTGCTCTGCTCTGCTCAGAATAAGTAGATGTAGGAGGCAAGGTGACCCCATCTCACTTCTGTTATGTTTGTCTATGGAGCCTCTGGCCCAGGCAATTCGAAAATCTAAGAAATTACACCAATATCTCTCAATTCTACAGATGACGTCATCTCATTATACGTCGACTATATCTTACTTTATCTACTCAATATATATATATATATATATATATATATATATATATATATATATATATATATATATATATATATATATATATATGTGTGTATATATATATATATATATATATATATATATATCAACTCTCCCAAACACTTTGAATGTCATAGACAAATTCAACTCCACAAGTTATAAAATAAATCTAACCAAATTTGCCCTACTTTCCCTCAAGAACCTGACAGAGGACCCCATCTCTACTTATTGAATCCCATTTTTTTCTCATTTGAAATACTTTGGAATAGATCTATTTATTTATTTAGATAAAACCATTGCCAAGAACTTAAACAGAACGCTCAAATAAATTCAATCAGACCTCATAGATAGACTAACATCCTAGTCTCTTTAACCGGCAGAATTACTATTGTGAAAATAAATATATTGCCTCGGTTGAATTTCGTGAGCTCAATGCTTCCTATGTCTCCCATTTCCAGCTATTGGGATGCATTCCACACTGCGTTATACAAATATATATGGAAAGGTAAGATATCTCTGATTAAATTAACAAATTTACAGCGAGGGAAAGATGCTGGAGGACTATCCATTCCAAACTTCAAATTGTATTTCTAGGGCACAAGCATTTTGCCCAATTATAAATTGGTTTAGGCATGACACTTCCGCTCCCTGGCTGAGAATGGAGAGAAATATGATGGCTCCCATTGCCCTGGAAAAAGTGGTGTTCATTGATCTCTTAAAAATGTAAACTACGCTTCTGGTTCTATAATTGCTCAAACAATTTATTTTTGGAACAAAATGTAAAAACTATGCAACTGGGAAATAAAATGTCCCAGACTCCAATACTTAACAATAATGCCTTGCACATCACCCGAATGGTCTAAATGCCATATCTGCACCCTTGACGATATCATGGATAATATTGCTTTGAGGACATTCCAAGATCTGAAAGAAGCATTTATATTACCAGGTTACTCTTTTTTTTCTTCATCTCCTATTTAGGTTAGCTATGCTGACATATGAAGTTCCATGGGATACCCAGCTGTCGAACTATCCAATGATGGAATTTGTAAAAAGATGATCTGATCTCCCGAAAGGACTAATCTCTGTAATATATAAAACCATAGGAAAGATCATACTCTGAGCTTTTCATTAAAAAAATATGGGCCACAGATCTAAATGTAACTGAATCATCCTTTAACTAGACAAGGAATATGGAAACATATGACTTTGGCATCCCGTAATCCAAATCATCAATTTATTATTTTCAAGTTTGCACATTCAATTCATATGATGTGGGCGTGCCCTGCAGTTAAATGCTTTTGGGACGAAGTTACAAAATTCATTTCAAAGAGCATGAATTTAAATATTAAATGCTCCCCAACCATTATGCTACTTAATGATGATGGCTCCTTGAATCCCTCAATCAATCAGGGAAGATTACTGCACAGCTGCGAAAATAATGTTGGCAACCACCTCACTCTCTCCCATTTTACCTGCTCATACAGTTAGTATTAGAAGTTAGAACGGGGGGTTGGGGAGGGGGATACTTTTTTGTTTATTTTCCTTGCATACAAAATATGCATACAAAATATGCATACAAAATATGAAAACTTCTTGTTGTTCTTTATCTTTGTATGCATTATATATATATATATATATATATATATATATATATATATATATATATACACACATATATATATATACTTCCGGTCAAAAGTTTTAGAACACCTATTCATTCAAGGGTTTTTCTTTATTTTTACTATTTTCTACATTGTAGAATAATAGTGAAGACAGGTGACTACCATCATGTGTCACCTGGAATGCATTTCAATTAATGTGTTTGAGCCAATCAGTTACATTGTGACAAGGTAGGTGGGGAAGATAGACCGATTGAGTAAAAGACCAAGTCAATATTATTGCAAGAATAGCTCAAACAAGCAAAGAGAAACGAAAGTCCATCATTACTTGAAGACATGAAGGTCAGTCAATACGGAGTTTCTTTAAGTACAGTCGCAAAAACCATCAAGCGCTATGATGAAACTGGCTTTCATGACCGCCACAGGAATGGAAGACCCAGAGTTACCTATGCTGCAGAGGATAAGTTCCTTAGAGTTACCAGCCTAAAAAAATTGCAGCCCAAATAAATGCTTCACAGAGTTCAAGTAACAGACACATCTCAATATCAACTGTTCAGAGGAGACTGTGTGAATCAGGCCTTCATGGTCGAGTTGCTGCAAAGAAACCACTACTAAAGGACCCCAATAATAAGAAGAGACTTGCTTAGGCCAAGAAACACAGGCAATGGACATTAGACAGGTGGAAATATGTCCTTTGGTCTGGAGTCCAAATTTGATATTTTTGGTATCAACAGCCATGCCTTTGTGAGATGCGGTGTGGGTGAACGGATGATCTGCACATCTGAATTTCCCACTGTAAAGCATGGAGGAGGAGGTGTTATGGTGTGGGGGTGCTTTGCTGGTGACAATGTCTGTGATTTATTTAGAATTCAAGGCACACTTAACCAGCATGGCTACCACAGCATTATACAGCGATACGTCATCCCATCTGGTTTCGGCTTAGTGGGACTATCATATGTTTTTCAACAGGACAATGGCCCAACACACCTCAAGGTTGTGTAAGGGCTATTTTACCAAGAAGGAGATTGATGGATTGCTGCATCAGATGAACTGGCCTCCACAATCCCCCGACCTCAACCAAATGTAAATTTAGAAGGAAAAGCATTCCAGGTAAAGCTGGTTGAGAGAATGCCAAGTGTGTGCAAAGCTGACATCAAGGCCAAGGGTGGCTATTTGAAGAATCTCAAATATAAAATATATTTTGATTTGTTAAACACTTTTTTGGTTCCTACATGACTCCATATGTGTAATTTCATAGTTTTGAATTCTTCATAATTATTCTACAATGTTGAAAATATTAAATGTAAAGAAAAACCCTTGAATGAGTATGTGTTCTGAAACTTTTAACCGGTATTGTATATTTGACCGGTAGTGTGTGTGTGTATATATATATACAGTTGAAGTCGGAAGTTTACATACACTTAGGTTGGAGTCATTGAAACTCGTTTTTCAACCACTCCTACAATTTTCTTGTTAACATACTGTAGTTTTGGCAAGTCAGTTAGGACATCTTATTTGTGCATGACAAAAGTAATTTTTCCAACAATTGTTAACAGACAGATTATTTCTTATAATTCACAGTATCACAATACCAGTGGGTCAGAAGTTTACATACACCAAGTTGACTGTGCCTTTAAACAGTTTGGAAAATTCCAGAAAATTATGTCATTATGTCAGAAGCTTCTGATAATTGACATAATTTGAGTCAATTGGACGTGTACTTGTGGATTTATTTCAAGGCCTACCTTCAAACTCAGTGCCTCTTTGAGCTGAGTAATATATTTCAACCAATGGAAGTTTAAAAGATAATTAACTAAATTGAAATAATTTAAATTAAACTAAATCAATCCCAGTTCAGAACTATTGACTTTTTGAGTGAACTTTGGAGATGGTGAACCTATGGAAGTCCTTCGGCAAAAGCATGTGGTTTCAGTGCATGCATTCAATCAGAAAACGCAAAGAAGCAAAATGATTATACTAACATTATCTATTTTACCATCGTAAAAAAGGTAGAAATTGAGTTATGCCTAATATGACAATTCATATTATTTTTTCCAAAATTAATTATTGTGGGTAACAAATATCCCCATACTGGTCATTTCAATAACCCTGCTCTGTGTCAATTTAGGCATTGGGTTAAATTCAACCCAGCGGGGTTGTGCTTGTAACCCAGCGCCTGGTGTTGAGTGCTTGACACAGCTGCTGGGAAAATTAGACTATATTGCTGGGTTAAAACAACCCAGTGTGTTCTTCTCTACCATCCCACCCCTCCCTTTCCTACACACAGTCAAGATACAATGTTCAATGTCAAATCATTCATTTGTATTGCCTGCAATTTCAGAACATACATCACAGAATGTCAAAGAATTGTACACAGTGTACAATATGTAAATAGCAAATTGAAACAAAGCCCTATTGTGTAAGTATGTGCTATTTCATAAAATAAGATTTAATGAGATATAATTGATTATTACAATTTATTTATATGATTTCATGAAACAAACAGTCGAAACATCAGACTAAAGCCTCAGTTGAACTTGATGTTTACACTCAGATTGCAATCTGAGAAAAACAAAGCATGCGTGCGTGTAAAGCCCAAATCACACGTAAAACGAACTCAACTGCGTAAACATTTGCATGCGAGATTAGAGTGTCAATTCGCATACAGTACACTGCGTAGCATATGCCATAATAAACAGCTGTATTTGTTATGTTCACTATGTAGCCCTGAATTATTGTTCTGTGTTCCTTTCCTTTTGACTCAATGTATAGGTCATATGGAGCCAACGTACCTTCCTGCGCTAAACAGTTGTGTTAGTTTACGAACATGAGGATAGTGGCAGCTAATACACCCGAGCAGTTTATAAAGAATGTAGCTCGTCTCGTTCTTTCTACGAACATTATTTTCTCTTGAAATCTGTCTTTTGAGTTCCTTGAGTTTCCCAGCCGTAGCCTGCCAAGGCTATATGACTGTGATCGAAATCAACATAGGGAGGGATAACATTTTTTTTTTTTCAAATATGTATTAATGGCACTGACAGTATTGATATTATCAACACAAACTATACATGTCACAATTCCAGACGTAACAATACACAAAGAGTGTGTTTTCAGGAAATGTATCCATTCATTCCACCTGTATTGCTTAGCGCAGACGTGAGAAAAATAGACTTCTAATTTTGTACGCTATGACACCGTTGATGCTCGCGGCCCATCTGTTTTCATCCAATCACTACCATGCATTCTAATTCCAGCGTGAACACACTCGTTCACGCGCGTAAAAAGTTTTTTCTGTTGATTTGGGCTTGACACCGTCTGTTTTAAGTGTTATTAACACAGACAGTGCCAGATCTAATCAATAGATAAATGTATTCACATTCACTGACACAGTTCAGCTATTTTAGGTGACAACACACACACATCATGATGTTTTCCCATACAATAATGGTCTACATTTGGGTGTCAAAACAAGTGTCAAATATTATGTTTAAGTCACTCTACTAAGGACATTGACTAATTGCGTATTGAATGGCGCATTACGTATTGGCGCAATACGTTTTGAAAATAAATTGTGATAGAATGAAAGCGTACCAGAACACACTTTTGCCAGCTTAAACAAAAAATACCATTATATATTATCATACAAATATAAAGATTTATGTGCAACAGAAGTTGAACTAAAGGCAAACAAGTACATACTGTACAGTAGGCAAAAATGCATTGAGACAAAGCCAATTTAACAGAGCTATAAATAGTGCCTTAATATCATAGTAGCATTAGAATATAAAGGGGAAAAGGGATACCTAGTCAGTTGCACAATTGAATTCATTCAGGAGGCTGAAGAAATTCGGCTTGGCCCCTAAGACCCTCATTAACTTTTACAGATGCACAAATGAGAGCATTCTGTCAGGCTGTATCACCGCCTGGTACGGGCAACTGCACCACACGCAACCGCAGGGCTCTCCAGAGGATGGTGCGGTCTGCCCAACTCATCACCGGGGGCAAACTACCTACCCTCCAGAACACCTACAGCACCTGATGTCACAGGACGGCCAAAAAGAACATCAACCACCCGAGCCATGGCCTGTTCACCCTGCTATCATCCAGAAGCCGATGTCAGTACAGGTGAATCAAAGCTGGGACCGAGAGACGCAAAAACAGCTTCTATCTCAAGGCCATCAGACTGTTAAATGGCCATCACAAGCAGGCAACCACCCGGTTACTAAACCCTGCCACTTAGAGTCTGCTGCCCTATATACTCAGACATGGAATCAATGGCCACTTGAATAATGTTTACATACTGCTTTACTCATCTCATATGTATATACTGTATTCTATTCTACTGTATTTTAGTCAATGCCACTCCGACATTGCTCGCCCTAATATTGATATATTTCTTAATTCCATTCTTTTACTTTTACATTTGTGTGTATTGTCAGATACTACTGCACTGTTGGAGCTATGAATAAAAGCATTTTGCTACACCCGCAATAACATCTGCTAAAAATGTGTATGTGACCAATAAAATGGGATTTGATTCAACCAAAATGTGTCTTCTGCATTTAACTCAGCCCATCTGAATCAGAGAGACACTCATGGCTCCTCCATCCATTGATTTATTAATTCACAGAAACACAAACACATCAGGCGGAAAGGCAGTGCTTCCTCCAGTCACTTCTCACACTACATAGAAGAGTAGATATACTTATCCACTATTGTTCAGTGGAAAAAAAAATCTATGCTCGTAACAGTTTTACTGCAGAAGATTCTGTTCCAGGCAGAGGATACACTGTAGTCTGAAGGAATTACCATGCTGGAGCACATAGTCTGGGAGAGTTGACTTCAAACATATAATAGGACTTCAAGCACACATTGAGTGGCTCAAACAATGTTCCTTGCTCCAATGCCTGTCCACTAATGACTGTAAACACCTGTGAGCAATCCCCAAGAGCCGACACAAATGGGTAGGGTCTGGTTACCTCTGCCTGGAGCAGATACTCAACCATTTTGGTCCCAACTTGTTAGATAAAAATCATAAAATTTTTTGGTAACACTTTACTTGACACCCAGTGTCATAATATGTTATCACGCGATCACAATCATTTCATATGTCATAATAGCTCATTTGTAATAACCTGTCATGACCCATATATTTATATATGTTGTGACATACACTATATATACAAAAGTGTGTGGACACACCTTCAAATTAGTGGATTCGGCTATTTCAGCCACACCCATTTCGGACACACAGCCACACAATCTCCATAGACAAACATTGGCACTAGAATGTCCTTAATGAAGAGCTCAGTAACGTTCAACGTGGCACGGACATAGGATGTCACTTTTCCAACAAGCCAGTTTGTCAAATGTCCCTTCTAGACCTGCCACAGCTGTTATTGTGAAGTGGAAACGTCTAGGAGCAACAATGGCTCAGCGGCGAAATGGTAAACCACTCAAGCTGACAGAACATTGTCTGTTGTCGATTGCAATACTCACAACTGAGTTCCAAACTGCCTCTGGAAGCAAAGTCAGCACAAGAACTGTTCGTCAGGAGCTCCATAAAATGGGTTTCCATGGCCGAGCAGCCGCACACAAGCCGAAGATCTCCATACGCACTGCCAAACGTCGGCTGGGTGGTGTAAAGCTCATTGCAATTGGAATCTGGAGCAGTGGAAACACTACCTGCCCCTGTAACGTTTAAATAATGATCTGAGGCTGTTTTGCATGGTTTGGGCTAGACCCCTTAGTTCCAGTGAAGGGAAAACGTAATGCTACAGCATACAGTGACGTTCTAGAGGATTCTGTGCTTCTAACTTTGTGGCAACAGTTTGGGGAATGCCCTTTCCTGTTTCAGCATGACAATGCCCCTGTGCACAAAGCGAGATCAATACAGAAATAGTTTGTAGAGATCGGTATGGAGGAACTTAACTGGCCTGCAGAGAGCCCTGACCTCAACCCCATCGAACACCTTTGGGATGAATTGGAACGCTGACTGCGAGCCAGGACTAATCGCCCAACATCAGTGCCCGACCAAATCCATTTTAATGACCATGATTTTAGAATGAGTTGTTCAACAAGCAGGTGCCCACATACTTTTGGTCATGTAGCATATATTGCGTTTTTTATGGCTGGTTATGACACCTACAAGTATCAAACCCCACATTTATGGTGGCAGTAGATTCGAGGTTAGAAAGGCAGGATGATAACCAGCAGCCAGAGGGTTACTAGCTAAAACATCTCTGTATACTGCCTACTGCTGTTGTGCCCTTGAGCAAGGCACTTTAGTTATAAGTGCCCATGAGCTGCTCCCAGCCTGTGATGTGTGTGTTTTTTGTGTCCGGGTGGTCACTGTGACAGAATATATATGCAAATTACCATTAAAGCAAGTATGATAAAATGAAGGCCAGAATATCTATGGTAGCTGTGCATGTAACATATCTAGTCCCAAAGTGGCTGAATGGTTCTAAGAGGGTCTGGTGAAGTTAGGTATTTCAAGTTTCCATGAAGGTTATACTATTGGTTATTGATGGTTTTACACAGGGTCAATCAAAATCGTTGTTTCTTTCCCCCCAAAACTCTGTCCCCTCTCGCTCAAAAAGTTAGCCAGCTAATGAGTGAAACAGTGTCCGACACTGCTAACTTTAGCTAGCTACCATTACAGACAATGACATAGTTTGTTAGCTTGCCAAATGTCGTCGAAAGAGTTACTGAGTTCCCTTTCAAAGGACAACAGGGCTAGATTGTTGAGATGTACAGTAAGCATGCAAGACTGATTGGTGCTTTGATACGGTCTGTAGGGGAGAAGAGTTTTCCTAACACTACATGAAGTCATAGGAAGGCTGATGATGCTGGCCCTTAGTAGTTTATTGATGTTAGGGAAAATGTCATGGCTGCTGCTGTCCAAAACTTCACTTTCTGATGCAGTTGCTGAATAAACACTGTTAATTCAGCATCCTCAGAGATATGATAGTGATCACATGTTAATTCAGCATCCTCAACAGCGATATGATAGTGATCACGTGTTTATTCAGCATCCTCAACAGAGATATGATAGTGATCACATGTGACCAGCAGTGATTATTTCAGTGCAAAAGTCCTACACCCTGGCAGACAGGCAGCTGCAGCTCTCATTATTCCTTATTGATCCTCCTTGATAATGTAGTGATATCATATGATTGTGATAGAACCAATTCCATCCCAGGAACATCCTACTGCATTTTTCAACATTTCTGAGTAGTCGGGACACAATACAAAGAACAAATCAAGTTAAGGTATAATTTTTTACACTGGCCCCAATGTTCAATCTGTTAGGACCTCTGCCCAGCCTGTCCCTGCTGTTGCTTTGCCTCTGAGTGCTTCACCATTCCAATTATGTAAATATATTTTTGAGCTGATTAATTTGCTATGGCAATGGACTGATTAATGGTAAATGATACATCTTTGATGCATATTTACAAACAGACAAACCATATAAGATATCACTCCTCTGTCAGCATGATTTATTCCTTATATGATGATATTTGGACAATTGGATAATTGACTGGTTACAATTTGTACGAAGAGCTTAATGATACGGAAGCACTGACTGACAATCTTTTTAAATGTCGCTTTTGGCAGTTACAGTTGATATTGGAACTTTGCAAAATGTTATTTGGCTATTTATAATCATGTCCATTTGCTGTGGTAGTTATTCCTTTATATGTAATCTAAGACCGTTACCATTTGGTCTGCTAAACACGTTTTAGGACATTTTGCTATGCAAATGTACACCAATCAGACTTCCAAGGACAAACTACACCATTGTGGCCTGTTATTGGCCTGTTCATTGTAGTTTTTGGCTATGTTCTGAAAAACAAATGACCTTTGTTTGATATGTGTTTGCAAAACAAACATTGAAATAATTGCTGTGATATACTCCCAATGAGTATAATATCTTTATATCGTGTTGTTCATATAGGCTACTGTAAATATATTATTTGACATGTAAGCTTTTCTGTCCATGATATTATGTCATAATAAAGGAATCCAAGAACTGTAAAACCGAGAGTCCAAGATACTTTATAACTCTATAATTTTGTTTGCAAAATAGGCCTTCTGGTCCATCTGTGTGCATATTTGCAGTTTAAACCACTTCGAAGGTATTCATTTTTTATGTTTTTGTTTCCATTATATTTCTCAATATAATTTGGAAAGTTGTGTTAAATATTTAGTTCTTTAAAGATTCTCATTAGGTGGGGAAATAGGTCCCAGAGAATACAATAGAGCTATGAAGAAATTCAGGCAAGATGCAACTGAGTAAATATGCATTAGCACCAAAGCAAGCCATCTGTCTTCTATCACCTGTCTGAGAGAAATATCACTATTAACTTCAGCTGGAATTCTTTCCAGCAGTGAAAGCTGTGTGGTTAGAGCAAATTGCAAATAAGTGTAAAGGATTTTTTTTTTTGAATACTGTTTTGACCTTATCATTCTTTCATTAAGGCGTATTACAGATATTTTGTTAATTATGTGTCTAATTAGTTCAAAGCTGTAATGATCTTCCTCTGTTGTTTGTAGAAAGTCAGACCGAAATGCAGCGTGTAGGTTACTCATGACTTTTAATGAAGCGAATACGGTACATGAAATAACGGAAGAAGAAAACAACAAAGGAATGAAACTAATACAGCCTATCTGGTGACTAACACTAAGACAGGTACAATCACCCACGAAATACAACGCGCACTCAGGCTACCTAAATACGGTTCCCAATCCGAGACAACTAAAATCAGCTGACTCCAATTAGGAATCGCCTCAGGCAGCCAAGCCTAACTAGACACACCCCTAATAATACACACTCCCAATTAATACAAACCCTAATACGAAATACAACATATAAACCCATGTCACACCCTGGCCTACCCAAACATATAACAAAAACACAAGATACAATGACCAAGGCGTGACAGAACCCCCCCCTAAGGTGCGGACTCCGGGACGCACCTCAAGAGCATAGGGAGGGTCCGGGTGGGCGTCTGTCCATGGTGGCGGTTCTGGCTCGGGACGTGGACCCCACTCCATAAATGTCCTAGTTCCTCCCCTACGCATCCTAGGATAATCCACCTTCCCCGCCGACCATGGCCTAATAGTCCTCACCCTGATCCCCACATAACTGAGGGGCAGCTCGGGACCGAGGGGCAGCTCGGGACCGAGGGGCAGCTCGGGACCGGGGGGCAGCTCGGGACCGAGGGGCAGCTCGGGACCGAGGGGCAGCTCGGGACAGAGGGGCAGCTCGGGACAGAGGGGCAACTCAGGACAGAGGGGCAACTCAGGATAGAGGGGCAACTCAGGATAGAGGGGCAACTCAGGATAGAGGGGCAACTCGGGATAGAGGGGCAACTCGGGACAGAGGGGCAGCCCGGGACAGAGGGGCAGCCCGGGACAGAGGGGAAGCCCGGTACTGAGGGGAAGCCCGGTACTGAGGGGAAGCCCGGTACTGAGGGGAAGCCCGGTACTGAGGGGAAGCCCGGTACTGAGAGGAAGCTCGGTACTGAGAGGAAGCTCGGTACTGAGAGGAAGCTCGGTACTGAAAGGGAGCCCAGTACAGAGAGGGAGCCTAGTACTGAGAGGAAGCTCAGTACTGAGAGGAAGCTCAGGCAGGTAGTAGGCTCCGGTAAATCCTGGCTGGCTGGTGGACCAGGATGATTAAGGTTGTCTGGCCGATCTAGAAGATCTTGGTAGACTGGCACTTCTGGCGGATCCTGGCAGACTGGCACTTCTGGTGGATCCTGGCAGACTGGTGACGCTGGGCTGACTGGCGGCGCTGGGCAGACTGGGAGCACTGGTGGCGCTGAACAGACAGGAGACTCCGGCAGCGCAGGAGAGGAGAAAGGCTCTGGCTGAGCTGAACAGGCGGGAGACTCCGATAGCGCAGGAGAAGAGAACAGCTCTGGTTGCGCTAAACAAGCGGGAGACTCCGGCAGCGCAGGAGGGGAGAAAAGCACTGGCTGCGCTGAACAGGCGAGGCGCACTGGAGGCCTGGTGCGTGGTGCTGGAACTGGTGGTACTGGCGTGAGGACACGCACAGGAAGCCTGGTGCGGGGAGCTGCTACCGGAGGACTGGTGTGTAGAGGTGGCTCTGGATAGACCGGACCGTGCAGGCGCACTGGAGCTCTTGAGCACCGAGCCTGCCCAAGCTTACCTGGCTCGATGCCCACTCTAGCCCGGCCAATAGGAAGGGCTGGTATGAGTCGCAGCTGGCTCTGCACCCGCACTGGAAACACCGTGCGCTCCATAGCATAACACGGTGCCTGCCCGGTCTCTCTAGCCCAACGGTGAGCACAGGGAGTATGCGCAGGTTTCCTACCTGGCATAACTATTCTCCCTTCTAGCTCCCCCCCAATAATTTTTTTGGGCTGTTTTTCCGGTTTCCAACCGCGTCGCCGTGCTGCCTCCTCATACATACGCCTCTCCGCTTTAGCTGCCTATATTTCCTCCTTGGGACGGCGATATTCTCCCGGCTGCTCCCAGGGTCCTTGACCATCTAATTCCTCCTCTCATGTCCAAATCTCCAAATGATGCATTCTCTCCCATTGCAACTGCTCTTCACGATTAACAGGGAGAGTAGGCTCAGGTCTGTTTCCTGACTCAGCCACTCTCTCTCTGCGCTTTCCCCTGTTACCTTCAGTTTTCGCTCTGTATAGCAATGCTTTCCTTCTCGATTCCATACGTGTATAGCCCTCTTCGCATTGCTGTAGGGAATCCCAGGCGGGCTCTTGAACTCGCTCTGGGTCGGCTGCCCACCTGTCGATTTCTTCCCACGTCGTATAATCCCTGCTTCTGCCGTCCATATCGTCCTCCTTTAGCTCCTGCCAGTTCACACGCTGCTCGGTCTGTGAATCGTGGTGGGTGATTCTGTAATGATCTTCTTCTGTTGTTTGTAGAAAGTCAGACCGAAATGCAGCGTGTAGGTTACTCATGACTTTTAATGAAGCGAATACGGTACATGAAATAATGGAAGAAGAAAACAACAAACGAATGAAACTAATACAGCCTATCTGGTGACTAACACTAAGACAGGTACAATCACAAACGAAATACAACGCGCACTCAGGCTACCTAAATACGGTTCCCAATCCGAGACAACTAAAATCAGCTGACTCCAATTAGGAATCGCCTCAGGCAGCCAAGCCTAACTAGACACACCCCTAATAATACACACTCCCAATTAATACAAACCCTAATACGAAATACAACATATAAAGCCATGTCACACCCTGGCCTACCCAAACATATAACAAAAACACAAGATACAATGACCAAGGCGTGACAAAAGCTGCCAAATGATGATGCGCACAGACAGTTGTCAGATGCCTTTTAGCATTGCAGTTCAATGAATTGACGATAAGCAACATTCCTAATCTTTTTTTTGTGTGGAATTTGTATTATAGTAGATAACGCTGTCGTACATTCCGGCATATGAAGATGCCGAGATATAACCAGTTTTAATACAACATATTATAGGTATTAGAGACATTTATCGTAAAGTGGCAATATTTTATCGGTAATTACACTAATATGCTCCAAATGAAATGCATCTCCCCAACTGTTAGCTTATCGGTATAACTATAAACCGTGCTCATCGTGAAATCCTCTTCACCTTATTTTAATGTACAGATACACTATGTGAGGGAACATCGAGTCATGATACACCCAGACTATGATGTATTACACACAATCATGAATTATACACAACAATGGTTCTAAACCCATTTTTAAGAGAAATTCATAGCAAATAAATGCCAACAGAACTCTGTTTGGAATGCCAGCCGTGTATCACAATGTACAAGGCTGTTATTGATGAAAGGCATTACAAAGTCAGGATTAGATACTGCAAACAGTATGTCTACATTGGTGTGGACAGGCAGCTGCACGACACCAATCTGAATGAAGCACAGACAAGACTCCGGGGCAATAACAAACACAAAAGGCTACATGCAGCAGCGGTGGCCCGCCAGCAAGCTATTCACTCAGTAGAAAGGCATACTGTACAGCTCGATAATGTCTACCGTCGCAGCTATTTTGACAGCAACGCCACATCTGTGGTTTGTGAACTGTTATGCCATTGTGGTCGCCAATTAAGTATCTAATTTCAGTAGTAGCAGTTATCATACTGTTTCACAATTCCATACTGATTTCTAAATGGCATGAGTCAATCTTCACCTCTCCAATGTGATAGCTGGTAGTATGTGGGGTGTCGTGGAAATTTCCTCTATTTACCAAATCATGAGAGCAAACCACACACAAGTCAGAGTTAGTTCTCAAAGTCCATCTTTAATTATATGAGCTCTATCACAACGCTGTGACTCTCAGATCAATTCAGTGTCTATCAATGAATGTTCTGAGAGTCCCTTCCACATTGCAACTGAGATCCTTTCATAGCAAAAAACACACATAGCTGGACAGCATAGACATAATTTATCGTTCAGCTTTGGCTCCTAAACTATGTTATTTTCTCAAACTCAGAACCATAAACAAATCCTCCATATTAACAGCTATATATCAAATCCATCCTATCTTGACAAGATCACAGAGACACACTGACTGGCACACAGACATTGTGGAACCAAGAGATACACGCTTGACCTCTCCCCTCTCTCCGGCCCAAGCAACTTAGTCTTGACAGAGAACAGATACTGCAACCCCGCCACAGTATTATACAAAAATAACATTCTGATGAGAAGTAACTTACAAACATATGATGAATATAAAACATCTTACCTATGTTACCAACTAATTCTGATTATTCCCCAACAGGGGTCTGTCTAGATGGCATACAGCTTTTGTCAAAGTGATGTCAAAAGTTGTTTATTTATTTTTTCACTCTTCCTAACCTTAACCTAATTCTCCTAATCTGATATGTTAATTATCCTAACCTGCTGTGTAAGATCTCCTAAACCTGTTATGAAAAGTACATTTTGACAAAAGCTGTATCCAATGTTCCCTCTAAGCTGCGCTTGTGTGCAGGCGCGCAGCTCCCCAGGGACTGCTGCCCAGAAGAAAAATCAGCCCACCCAGGGAAGTTGAGTGAAGTTCAGAGTTTTCCCCGTTAGATAACACTATCAACATTTCCCTTTACAGTGGGAATTGTGGTCGAATCAACGCAATATTAGCCTCTTTCAATGCAACATACCAAAACAAAATGAACTATGCAAGACTTAGTATGCAAAACTAACTATGCAAGAGATTTTGTTGTAGGCAGAGTGCATCAGAGTAGGATTCTATTGCACTGACAGGCACAACTCAGGCCCATACTCTACACAGACCCGTGTGCCGTAACCAATCAGAGCTGCAGTAGGTCTATATGCAAATAGACCATTGCCATATATGGACTTGTGCCATTCACTTTGAACTGGACTGTTTTACAGCATGAGTGGTTACGATTATTATGCGCTTGTGTTGAGATCAAAGCGAGAGCTGCTTGTAGCTACGTGTGCCTATTTGTTCATAGTCTTTGCAAGTTATTGAGGTATTGGTCCAACTATAGCTAATTTGTAGTCAGCAATGTGGGAGTGATTGCTTCCTACAAAACATGTACATATCTAGCCATCTTTGAAAAGAGAGTCAGGTAAAGAGCTTTTTTATGTCTTAAAGGGCAGTGTTGTATTTTCAGACAGTCTTGAATAAGCTATGTAGCCAATAGGCAGAGGGTAGTATAATTTGTCTGATTCTCTATAATAAGGGTATGGGAATAATAATGAATTTTATTTTGAAAAGTGGTTTCTTGCATCAAACTAAAGAAAATGTTCAGTCTGAAGGACAAGTGGATAAACAGGTTAATGTCAAGCTCTGCATGTTATTTTCAAGTCTCATGTCGGCCTACATTGAACACCACACATTGGCTGCTACTGTAGGCTGAATGATAGAACCGCTATTTCCATGTTAAAATGTTATGAGATGCATTTTCTCCATTGTTTTTGACGGTAGGCCACTTTATTACTGTAGGCCTACATTCTGATGAAATAGCCACAGTAGCCTGATTGGAGTAAATTAAAGTGGGTACAGCCTCAGTGTTCACAATAATCACACGCCAGAAATTGCACAGGAATTAAGGGCTTAGAAAAACGGTAACAGTAATCCGTTACATCACCAGCAAACATATTGTAAAAACATTACAGATACTTTTGAAAAACGAGATGATCACTTTTACATTCAGAAAAGATGTTTGTGAAAAAGAATCTTTGACACTTCTGTTTTCTCAATGACATTCAAATCAGCAATGAAAAAGGTGCAAGTTCATGTTTGCTCTACCTGAGAGAGTCTGACTACAGGTCAGAGACCACTATGATGACACACCAAATGTGTTTGATGGATCGTAGGAAAAGAGCAGGAATAGGCTTTTGTAGGCTACAGTCCACACTATGCCTTCCAATGGTGTGACTGGTGTCGGCATCTAAAGATTATCCAACTTGAATAAACCCTTGGAGGTAAGGATGACACCAGTGTTGTAGTCTACGTCGATAGGGATATCACTTATTGTTGTTATTTACATAGTGCATTGATGTGAATCACACTGCTGCTCTCACATTTAGCTATTTGCGCCTTACGGATTGTGGTTGTTGTGGGTGGCTGTTCACAAATATAAATATGTATTTGATTTCAAGAAGTTTAAGCTGCTTATAAATCATTGTTTTTGAAAAAATGAGCTCTTGTAACAGCTGCACAGTGCGGATCCTAGCCTATGGAATAAAAGTGGGGTCTTTATTGCTCAATCTAATTCATGTTGATAAAAAAATAAAATCCATTGGCCTAATGGACACATGCTCAAACTCGCACAGTTTTGATAGGCTTAAAGGGGCAATCTGTAGTTGCTACATAGCTTTTTGGACTTGTAATTGATGTAATTGAATCATATTATTATATGTAGTAGAAAGCAATGGGTTAGAAGTAGCCTACTTAACTAACCCATAATTTTTTTTTTTACATCCATATATGGCCAGCTATGTAAACTTTACCATGGATTTATCCTGCAATTGATGTCATTCAATTGGTAACAAACACTTTTGTATTCTTCTAATGCCTCTTAAGGGGTAAGTCATCTTAAAGTAATGGAATGTAATCAGATTACGTTACTGAGTTTGGGTAATCCAAAAGTTACGATTTGGCCCATAGTGAAGTAGCAGGTTTGAATCCTGACCTACAGTACCAGTCAAAAGTTTGGACACCTACTCAGTCAAGGTTTTTTTTTTTTTTTATTTTCTACATTGTAGAATAATAGTGAAGACTTCAGAACTATGAAATAACACATACAGAATCATGTAGTAACCAAAAAAGTGTGAAACAAATCAAAATATATTTTAGATTCTTCAAAGTAGCCAACCTTGACATTCTCTCAACCAGCTTCACGAGGAATGCTTATCCAACAGCCTTGAAGAAGTTCCCACATATGCTGAGCACTTGTTGGCTGCTTTTCCTTCACTCTGCGGTTCAACTCATCCCAAACCATCTCAATTGGTTTTAGGGGGTGTGATTTTGGAGGCCAGGTCATCTGTTGCAACACTCCATCACTCTCCTTCTTGGTTAAATAGCCCTTACACAGCCTGGAGGTGTGTTTTCAGTCATTGTGCGGTGAAAAACAAATAGTTGTCCCACTAAGCGTAAATCAGATGGGATGGCGTATCACAGCAGAATGCTGTGGTAGCCATGTGATTAAGTGTGCCTTGAATTGTAAATAAATCACTGAAAGTGTCACCAGCAAAGCACCCCCACACCTCCTTCTCCATGCTTCACAGTGGGAACTACACATGCAGAGATCATCCATTCACCTACTCTGCGTCTCACAAAGACACAGAGGTTGGAACCAAAATTCTCAAATTTGGACTCATCAAACGAAAGGACAGTTTTCCACCAGTCTAATGTCTATTGATCATGGATCTTGGACCAAGCAAGTCTCTTCTTCGAATTGATGTCCTTTGGTAGTGGTTTCTTTGCAGTAGTCTGATCATGAAAGCCTGTGTCACGTTGTAGAAATGGTCAGAGACAGGCGCAGGAATACATAATAAGGGGTTTTGATACTCCACCCAAAAATACAACATGCCATGAAAAGGCACAGGGACATAGCCCAAAACAAACACATATAGAAAAACACAGGGACGTAACCCAAACAAAAGAGTGAGGTTAATTCTCTAATAAATACATGGGTCGAGACCCGCAATACACTACATGGGGTGAGACCCGTAATAACAAAGGCACAACAATACACGGGACGAGACCCGTAATAACGAGTACACAATACACGCAGCACGAAAGCTGAAACAACACACCACAGCACAAGACCAATGAACATGGGAATAATAACCAACAAAACAATGGTGAACAGAGGGCACATATATACAATTACTCATCAGGGGAAATGGGAACCAGGTGTGCGTAATGAAACAGTTCAGTGGCGCCTAGAGGCCGGTGACGTAGACCTCCGGAGCTGTTGCACAGAATGAGCAGTAGTACCAGGGAAATCCGTGACAGCCTGATTCACGCAGTCTCCTCTGAACAGTTGATGTTGAGATGTGTCTGTTACTTGAACTCTGAATTATTTATTTGGTCTGCAATTTCTGAGGCTGGTAACTCTAATGAACTTGTCCTCTGCAGCAGAGGTAACTCTGGGTCTTTCCTGTGGCGGTCTTTATGAGAGCTGTCACGCTGGTATGAAGAGATTCGGGAGACAGGCGCAGGAATGCGTAATGGGGTTCTTTATTCATGTTAAGGTTTTCTTCCGTCGAAGGAGAGGAGGACCAAAATGCAGCGTGGTTATCTTCATACATCTTTAATAAAGATCATGACGAACAATACAAAAACAATAAATGTAACGTGAAAAACCGAACCAGCCCAATCTGGTGCAAACAAACACAGAAACAGGAACAATCACCCACGAAACACTCAAAGAATATGGCTGCCTAAATATGGTTCCCAATCAGAGACAACGATAAACACCTGCCTCTGATTGAGAACCACTCCAGGCAACCATATACTTTTCTAGACAACCCCACTAACCACAATTCCATAACCTCCAAAAAACACACCACATAAATAACCCATGTCACACCCTGGCCTGACCAAAATAATAAAGAAAACACAAAATACTAAGACCAGGGCGTGACAATTCAGCCAAAATTACGACGTGCCTTGTAAAGTCACGGGGACGAAGACCAAACAAACACATAACATAAACACAGGGTTGAAACCCAAACAAAAGAGCGAGGCGTACCTTGAATAAATAACACATGCGCACGATGATTAACACACGGGACGAGACGCGTAATCATCTGTGCAATCCACAATGGCACGAAAGCCAAGACACACAGCACAGGTACTCACACGCACCAACAGGCATTTTAAACATAATGGACAGCCCCATGGTGAACAAAGGTCACATATATACAAATACAATCAGTGGGAATAGGGGCCAGGTGTGCGCAATGAAAGTTCCATGACAAGAGCCAGTTTCATCGTAGCGTTTGCTAGTTTTTGCGACTGCACTTGAAGAAACTTTAAAAGTTCTTGACCTTTTCCGTATTGACTGACCTTCATGTCTTAAAGCAATGATAGACTGTTGTTTCTCTTTGCTTATTTGAGCTGTTCTTGCTGTAATATGGACTTGGTCTTTTATCAAATATGGCTATTTCTATGTACCACCCCTACCTTGTCACAACACAACTGATTGGCTCATCCACATTAAGAAATGAACTTTTAACAAGGCACACTTGTTAATTGAAATGCATTCCAGGTGGCTCCCTCATGAAGCTGGTTGAGAGAATGCCAAGAATGTGCAAAGTTGTCATCAAGTGAAAGGGTGACTACTTCGAAGAATCTCAAATATAAAATACATTTTGATGTGTTTAAAACATTTTTGGTTACTATATGAGTTCATATGTGTTATTTCATAGTGTTGATGTCTTCAGTATTATTCTACAATGTAGAAAATAGTACAAATAAAGAAAATCCCTCGATTGAGTAGGTGTTTCCAAACTTTTGACCGGTACTGTTTATAAACATTATAACATATATAAACATTTATTTTACTTCTTTGACCAGCACTTTAACAAACAGGTAATAGTGAGCCAACGTGATATAGTAGACACAAAGCCTCACAAAGCTTCATAGCTAGCCTAGATTTACAAGATAATGCCAACCCGTTTCTGTTGTTGACAGCTCTGGAGGGATCTAGGATTAGAGTGCCATTTTCACATTTCAAGAAAAGCCAATAATTCTGTGAAAAGAGGGTATTGAAGTTTTGATGGTTTTCTTGCTTCACTTCTCTATTTCCTCAATCAGCTGTATTCCCTACAGACAGCCCACCAGTGGAGCACATATCTAATATTTTCTGTTGGTCTAGTCTTGGTCAGGACTTGACAAATGGCACTGTCATTATCCTCAGTGTCATGTGTTCACTCTCCAAATAAAGGGCACTCCGTCATTCATCCTTGAGAAAGAGGGACCTGTAATAAAATCACAACATTCTGTTTAATTTCAACTTTATATTTTATTATTAAAGAAAATACAGTATAGTGGATATAATAATCCTACTTCTGTCATAGTACTCAAAGGAAGGTATAAGCAAACCTACAAAACAAAGTGTAAAAAAAAAATATATATATATATTGCTACTCTGTTTTCAGAGTCCACAAGCCAGTGAAAGCATTTGCCCTTAAATAGTAACGCATGGTTTGAGCCCTCTTAAACTAAAATGGAAGTTTATTAATATTGCAACAATGCACCATTGTCTAGTGTTGTCTTGAGTTTGGTAATGGAAAACAGAGCTGATCTCTATTCCCTAAACTATGGGGTAATGCTATAAAATGTTATACTTTGATCATATTTAAAAGGTCTGAAGAGAGAATCAATTTCACCTGACACATACCAATTAGGCCATGTGCAAACAGCTTTTAGACAGGCATCTTCAGCTTTAAAATACTATTATCAACCCCTGGAATTAAATGCCTGTTACTATTTCTCTATTTTTAAAATGGTTGGTTTTTTTCATGTTCTTCAAGTTCTTCCACACCACTATCAACAAACCATTTCTGCATGGACCTCACTTTGTGCACAGGGGCATTGTCATGCTGGAATACGAAAGGGCCTTCCCCAAACTGTTGCCACAAAGTTTGTAGCGCAGGGGTGTCAAACTCATTTCGCATCGTGGGCCACATACGGCCTAGGGAGATGTCAACGGACATTAAAAAACTCTGCTATAAATAACCAAAATAACATGCCTTTCCTTTGTTTTGGTGTAAAGAAGCACAAGAACATTAGGAAAATATTGAAATTTAAGGAACTATCCTTTTACAAAACATTTCATGAAACACCTCATATTTCCTTAGACAAATGTGCAATTTACTTTTATCATTCACAAATATGCATTGCAACTGATCCCACTGATTGTACAAAGGCACAAAACTTTAATTGGTACTGAAAAATATAGTAATGCACTTTAAGATTAAATGAGACTTTTAAAGAAATGAATTTTTAAACCACTTACACATACGATATCTAATCCCTGCGTACACCTTACAAACTAAGGAGAGTGATTTTAAATGTGTAATGAAGAAAGTGTTCGCCTGGTAAATCTGTAAACTTCATAAGAAACATACATACACATACAATACATAAGAGTTGTATGAACAGTAGAATTTCACACAACTTTTGTTTTGAAGCTGCTGACTAACATTAAAGTGCACATTTTTTAAATTAAGGGAGCTGTATTCTTTCAATGCAAACCGTATCTAAGGCAGCATTTTAAAGCTGTTAGTCTAGTCTGGACTTGTAACCTGAAACTTGGCATGGCCTTACAAGTGCATCAACACCAGGTGTCATGTCCTGACTAGCTGTCACTTTCAGAATGTCATTTAAGTGCTTGTTTGTGAGCCTTGAACACATTTTTGTTTTATTGATATTCATCACTGAGAAAATTTGTTCACAAAGGTAGGTTGTCCCAAACATGCACAAAATTTTAAACTGATCAAATCTGTCCAGACCTACAGAGGCAAATTTGCCCTTCAAATCTGCATCACACTGCAAATCAATTATTTCAGAAGCATGTTCTTCAAGTTCACCAAATACCTTTGAAAACGTTTCTCCATTACAATTTTGTCCTATGTCATCAGGTCTGGTCACACACACATTCTCAGACAGGGGAAATGAGCAGGGTTGCCATTTGCCAGTTGCATGGACAAAGTCAGCTTCAACTTAAATGCATGTATGTTGTCAGAAAACTTTGGCAATTTTTGCGGCCTTGCAACATTTTGTCAGATTGTTCAAGTGTTCAGTAATATCAACCAAGAACAAGGTCCCGTAGCCATTCCTGAGATTGGGTTTTCCTTTTTCTCCATGAACTGTCATTTCCTCTCAGGGGATTGAAATGCTCAGCACAGCGCCTTAACCATCCACTTCAAATGTTGTTGCTGAGAAGTTTGCTGACATGGTTCAATCTGTCTATGCTAATGTCAATTAGGTAGCTGGCTTTTTGCTTCACTGATCGGCTGGATGAAAGTTGACTGCTGTCCTCAGACCCGCCAGGTTAATCTTATCTCTTTCAGTTGTCCTTGCAAGCCGTCATATTTTTCGCTGTGATGAGTAGCGAATATTATATTCCTTCAATACCGAAACTTGTTGCAAACACACCAAGCACAAAGGTTTTCCGTGCATCTCTGTAAATAAATAGGACGTGGTCCATTTTTTCTTTGAAAATTCTACACTCCTTATCTACTTTTCTCCGTTTGGGATAACGACATTTTGGCTGTAGAGACCAAGGTATTACGCGTACCTGTCTGCCGTTTTCACAGTGAACTCTGATGGAAAACTTAGCGGATAATCCAGATCTACTTTTCTCCGTTTGGATAACGACATTTTGGCTAATGATGGTGTAGCGGAGAGGTAGAGACCAAGGTATTAACAACGTCGTAACAAGCAGCAGATGGCGCATTGATACCGTCTGCTGTTTTCAGTCTGTCTCAGTGATGCGGCTTGTCTTCTACTCTGATGGAAAGAGTGCGCCCCTTAGCGGATAATCCATGAATTGCAGCGAATTAAAAATATTAATTCCATGTCTTTTATGCATTTTTTCCACTTTCAAATTATCCTGCGGGCCTGATCGAACCTCCTTGGGGGCCGGTTCCGGCCCGCGGGCCGTATGTTTGACACCCCTGCTGTAGCGTTAAGGTTTCCCTTCACTGGAACTAAGAGCCTAACCGGCATACATGTGCAGCGCGTGAGTTTCATGTTTCGGGAAGATCATATTCACCATATAAATGCACCTTTATAATAAAAGCAATACATGCATAATCACATTTGTGGACACTTTTGAGAATGGTGTTTTCCTGCTAATGGAACATTTGCGCTTATAGCCTACTGCCGAGTGTGCATTGCTGTGCTTATAATGTGAAGAAATAGCCCCGTAATTTATCAACATTTTAAGCTAAACTTTCTCATCTGTTACATCAGAAAAAACTGACTTGTTGGAAAGGTGGCATCCTATGACAGTGCCAGGTTGAAAGTCAGTCAGTAAGGTCTTCAGTAAGGCCATTCTACTGCCAATGTTTGTCTATGGAGATTGCATGCATGTGTGCTTGATTTTATACACCTGTCAGCAACGGGTGTGGTTGATATAGCCGAATCCACTAATTTTAAAGGGTGTCCACATACTTTTGTATATATAGTATACATTCTCAACCACTAAGATAGTATGTTAGAATGGACATAAGGATTAACCAGAAACTATTTTAGTTTGTATTTGGCAAGAACAAAGCTCTGATTTCTTAGTGGTATGTAAAGCAACAGAAACATTGAATCTGAGACCTGAGATGGTTGAACACTGAAAAATAGCTTTGCTGTATGTGCATTAATTACAGGTTTTGAGTTTTCTTGAAATTTGAGTTTTTCTTGAAAGGCTTTTATTATAGTTATAGTGAATAAATAATTCATCAGCTTTCAGTATCATTCTGCAATCTCAGTGACCCTCTGAATCACAAAACTAGTTTTGTTGTGATAGTCCCCACAATACAGAATAGATTTGAGTGGAATACCAGTCACGTTCAACTCAGATGAACGCAGATTAATCAATTCAACATACAAAGTGATTGTTCTCTAAATAACACATGCAGATTGTTGTGTGCAGTTGATTACTAACTTCACACGTGGCAAAACACTATGAAAAGGCAGATAGGGACAAGGTGTGTGTCGAAACTAATGGCAGGAGTGAGGTGAGACCTGGCAGAAGATCTTTCATTGCTGATCCACAAGAGACATACTCAGTGCAGCAGTGTTATGACAAGATAGGCTCTCTGGTACGACAACATACACCTTTTGCTTTATTGCGTGAGTCTGCTTAAATTGGTCAAATTTTGGAAACTTTTTTTTTTCCGCATATCACAACTCACCTAGAGTCACGCTCAGAGAGTGGGGTGGGAGTCAGAGTCTGCCATTATCAACAGTATCCCTGGATGTCTTGCTCAAGGGTGCATCAACAGATTTTTCACCACACGGATTCGACGAGCGACCTTTTGATTACTGGCCCAACACTAACTGCCGGGCTACCATGTTTTCATATGTGTGTGTGTGTGTGCATGTGTGTAATGTGGATGTGTGCGTGTGTCAAGCACTCTGAACTGGAATACTTTCATTTAGCTTATGGCACTGTGCCTAAACATAGTATCCCACTCTTGTTAGTCTAATAATGCACATAGTGTCGACAATGACACAACATATACACTTGACCACCAAAATCGACAATTCAGACAAGCCAAACACAGGGAGTTCAGAGAGGATCCCAGGTACGTTGAATAATTACAGTTCAAACTAATGCCCAAATCAAGCTCACAATGTCAGGGCTGCTAATTAGTAGCTCGGGACATTAGATCATTAATTTACATTCTTAGTTTACAACAGAATTGAAGGCTCTCGTTAGTGAACTCCTCTTTAATAACCTGATTGTGCCTTCTCATTACTTTTTGTAACTATGTTGTCATCCCCGTCCCATGATCCTTTGGGGCTCAGAAGCTTTCCCTCATGTAGCCGTGAAATCCTTCTTCTGTCCTTGTTTCCTCTATTCCTCGCAAAGCTTATTGCAAGAGGAGGTCCCAGGGAGTGACCTTGGATCCTTTCCTCCAATGCCTTTTGAGAGGAGACGAGGTATCAAGAATGGAGGAAGCAAGGATTTGACAGCTAGTAACAGGTAGTGGCGAGATCATTTATATGTATCTCCTATCTGAGGGCGCCCAACAAAGTTGCTACCGTACATTGCAGCCAATGTAATGATGGTCATCAATCCACCTAGCAACTAGAGCCGGGCTATCATTTATCTCTTGGCTGAGGCCCTGGGAGCAGCCCGGGCTACTGACAATGATCTGCAATCACTAAATGTCCTCTGCTGCGATTTGGTGACCTATCCATATCTTAGAACTGTAGTCCACAGATAAATAATAAGATAGCTACTAGTATACAACATTTTATGCTTAAAGTTTTCTCCAAAGTTGTGTTCTGGTTAAGACATGATTAATAATTTAAGGGACAGTCATTGTACTGGAGTGAAAACAATTGCTGTACAAGGCTGTATAGTGAAAGATGATCTGAGGCTCTGCATGATGTTATTTGTCTGACTGTCTTTTTTTTTCTTGTAGCCAATGGAGATCTTTCTAATACATCCTGGTTCTAATGTTACCATATTTCCAGCTGTCAGTATCCATGTCCTTCAGATACATATCATTATGATGATACTGGTGTTGTTGTTTTTTACATTGGGTTTCACATAAGTTGTTGCTGTGAATCAATATCTCATAAAAAAATTGTTATACTACTAACACCATGTACAGTACAAGGCATATTCCGTTTTTATCAACCTAATATGTTTGCTTGCACCTTACATGTTATGCTGCTGCTGTGCCAGGTTGATTCTGTATTTTATGTTCTATCTATTCAAGATGTCTCCAAATTGGATCTGCATTTGGCCATTAATAATGTTCAACAATTTAGATTTCCCAGTAGTGCTATTAACCCACTGAAGCATGCTGGAGTCAATCAGTTTGGAAAGTTTAAACTGCATGGCACTCCGCAACCTGATAAAAAAGTGACACAAGGGAAATGAAAATGTGAGGACATAGAAATCGGTCTGAACATTTTGAGAAAATAGGTTTATACTGTCTATTAGAAAGCAAATGAACACAAATTGATGCCGCTGTCACTACTAGTCTGTGTTTCAATCCGGATAGAATGATAGTGTTGGAGTGAGAGTCAAATAGAATTACAGTGTGCAATTCCAGAGTAAACTACATTGAAGAATAATATGACTCCATCAGATACTAAAACCATGTAACATAATGAAATGTAATTGGCCAGTTTGACAGGTCTATTTACACTTCAGCGTTGTTTTTAGAGTTCTATTGCCATTGGGTTTCTATTTAGGTCATCTAAAGATTTAGGTGACTGCAGCACACAACCAATTTGAATAGTATTTGCTTGTAAATGCGAAGTATGATGTACTTTTTTAAAACAATTGCTTCTACTATTGTAGCTGGCAACTCAATACCACATACTGAATTGGCTAATGCTTAAGGGTGACCATTTAGGCTATTTAATTATGTTGAATCAATGAGTTGCATGCCAAAAAACTGTACATTTAAATATCCTGGTTCACAGAATGTTAATTCTCAATATTTCTAAATATTTCTCTCCATGCAGTTCTCCCAAAGAGGAACAAAGTAGATGAATATGTTATTATATTTCATTCAACGCACTAAACCATGATGGGAATCCCATGGTGCATTGCTCAGTTGAAGTGAAATGTTCTCTCCTGCATAACTTACTGGGTTTTGCTGTTTAATGCATAACCTATTAATCAAACTAAATACTGTATGGTGTCTAATATAACCTATATGATTATTAGATGAAGGGAAGAATTAAGGGTGATGTTTATATACTGTAAATAAGGCATCTGTCTGTTGAGTGGTAATAAGGAAACTTGAGTGGAATTCTAGTACTTCTTCTATTGAATGTCCCTCCACTCGAGTGTCTGACACTTCGTTAGCCCAGGGTGTATGATGTCAATGTGGCCTCACCATTAGAGGCCAAGGCAAAAGCCCAGTCCACACAGTAACAGTCAATAATGAGAATGTTGCTCGTTGCGGAAAACCGTCCGTCTGGTCTCTGCAAACACCCTTGAAGCACAGACATCACTCCCCAACATTTGATCAACTCGTTATTCCCTGGTATTTATCGCCTTTCAATGACCTTCCAGAACGGATGATTTTGTGGGCCGCTTAATCAACAGTGTTTGTCCGGTTGGGCTTCTATGGTGGTGGGTAAACACTGTATATGTCTCAGCCCAGATTCCTAAATGAAGAATTGAGGCCACATCATAAGTAACACTTATCATCGAGGCACACATGAAGGTATGCTCGAGTGCACCACCATATTTTTGATGGCGGACAGAATTGATAGGCCCAGGAAAAAATCTGCTGGATGTCCGCTCCAGTTAAATGGATTTATGGTGTAAAAGCTCATACTATAATCATTAGGGAAGGATGGCGAGGCAGCAACACTGGATGGCTTACAGACATGACTGTCTTCACTGCAGCAGTCAAAAACAACCCCAAAATGACAGTTTTTTGGAAACGAGTGGGTGTGAGCTAAAAAGGAGCTATAAAAGGAGGAAACATATTTTTGTGTCATTCCATTTGAATTCAATCACTTTTTTGAACGCACCACTTTTGTTTGAACAAAACTTTCCATACATATTTGACCATGGTAGAAGTGGTCAGAAAATGACCTGAATGCCACAACATTCAGAAGATAGAGGTGTTCAAGGTTGACCCATTTTGCATACCCAACCACACCATGAGACATCCAAGTGTTCATCATTGGAAAAGATTAACAGTTGAGTATGATGCCATTTTAAAAGCTTACAAACAGGGTTGTCAAACTATTTTATAAACTATTTACACTTTATTAATGTAGGTATGCATGCATTCATAAAGCCTTTATAACATCTATATAACACATAACATGTGTCATGATATATTGTAAGTAGTTTAAAATCATTCTAAGTCACGGCATGAGATGTTATAAAACCGGTTATATTGGGTGTTAAAAATGACTTTTCATCCTGTTGTAATATGCTCTGTAAACTGTTAGTAACAACTACTATTGCACAGTCTACATGATAACTTATGTCATATGTTATTACATGCTGCATAGGAGTCTACATACTAGATGTTGTAACATGGTGTTTTGTAATTTACCTTTATTTTACCTTTATGTCACACTATTACATGGAATGGAATGATGGGCATCATAACCATGTCATATGCCCTAATATAGTTTGCACAGCCACCTTAAGTAAAGTGACTTGAGGTGTTATAAAGCAGTTATGAATGTGCTGATACCACACGAGGATGCGTTGAGAGTATCACAAAACTTTACTATTCAAATGATCTCCAAGAAACATGGGCAAATTTTGAAACAAAATGGACAACAAAATCAACGTTGCTGGGGCACAACAGGATTTGTGACAGCTGTGAAAAAAGATGTGCAGGCTTCAGTAACAATGACAGCTATATTATTAAATCAATAGTGATAAAATGAGGTAGATAAAATGAGGTATTTGATGTTGCGAAAGCAACATTTTGTTGGCCCACTGATGGCTAGCTAGCTATCTAGCTGGCAACTGCTAGTGCTAGCTACCTACCTAGCAGTGTGCTAGCGCTAGTTACATTATACAGTTGAAGTCGAAGTTTACATACACTTAGGTTGGAGTCATTAAAACTCATTTTTCAACCAGATTGCAGAGGTCTTGCAAAAAGAAGGATCAACACTGCAAATATTGACTCTTTGCATCAACTTCATGTAATTGTCAATAAATGCATTTGACACTTATGAAATGCTTGTAATTATACTTCCGTATTCCATAGTAACATCTGACAAAAATATCTAAAGACACTGAAGCAACAAACTTTTTGGAAATTAATATTTGTGTCATTCTCAAAACGTTTGGCCACGACTGTATATACAAAGTATGAGGACACCCCTTCAAATGACTGGATTCGGTTAATTCAGCCATACCCATTGCTGACAGATGTATAAAATCGAGCACACAGCCACACAATTTCCATAGACAAACATTGGCACTAGAATGCCCTTACTGTAGAGCTCATTGACTTTCAACGTGGCACCGTAATACAATGCCACCTTTCCAACAAGTCATTTTGTGAAATGTCTGCCCTGCTAGAGCTGTCCCGGTCAACTGTAAGTGCTTTCATTGCGAAGTGAAAACATCTAGGAGCAAAAACGGCACAGCCGTGAAGTGGTAGGCCACACAAGCTGACAGAACGGGACCGCCGAGTGCTGAAGTAGGTAGTGCTTAAAGATTGTCCTCGGTTGCAACACTCACTACCGAGTTTAAAACTACCTCTTGAATCAACATCAGCACAAGAACTGTTCGTCGGGAGCTTCATGGAGCTTCCATGGCCAAGCTGGAGTGGTGTAAAGCTCGCCGCCATTGAACTCAGGAGTATTGGAAATTCGTTCTCTGGTGTGATGAATCACCTTTCACCATCTGGCAGTCTGACGTACAAATCTGGGATTGGCGGATAGCAGGAGATTGCTACCATAGTGCCAACTGTAAAGTTTAATGGAAGAGGAATAATAGTTCTTAGTTCCAGTGAAGGGAAATCTTGACGCTACAACATTCTAGACGATCCAGTGCCTTCAGTAACTTTTCTGTTTCTGCGCTTTCCTGTTTCAGCATGATAATACCCTCATGCACAAAGCGAGGTCCATACATAAATGGTTTGTCGAGATTGGTGTGAGCAACAGCATATATTGTTTGCCTGGAACTGAGGATTTGTGTAGTTTCATTAGATAAGAAATGGATTCATTTACATGTCATATAGCCAACACATTCGAGTTTGGGATTCAATCTGATCGCACAATGTTGACAATGCACTATTTAAAGGGATAGTTGGAGATTTTGGCAAAGAAGCCCTTTATTTACTCCCCCAGAGTCAGATGGTATCATTTGTATGTCTCTGTGTCCAGCAGAGGTTGGAAAGTGAAATTATTTCATTCTGAACACAACCACACTTATGTTTTGTTCAATTCCACTGTTCTGACCAGCAAAATAAAGTCCTGAACCAGTTCCAACCAGAAAAAGTAACCAGAACCAGAAAAGGTTTGTTGTTCCTTTTAACCTGTTTTAAAAAAAACATTTAGCTCATTATATTACGATAGAGTAGGGAAGCTAGTTGTTTACATGCGTGATGGAAAGACAAGTGTTACCAAAGGCGCAAGATTCGGTTGGGGAGAGAACAAGAGAGGGTTGAGGAGAATGCTTAAAGCGCTGGGCATCTTGTTATGATGTGTATTTTCTAAATTAGCTCCACAGAATTATTCCTAGGAGGAGCAGGTCCTATGGAGGAACATTGAATGTCCTTTGAGCTGAGTCCTTTGAAACCTGATAACTAGGCCTATAGTATCATTAACTGGCATTGAAAAATGTTATCCATTCTTCTCTAGCTAATTAAAAATCTCCCTCTCGATCTTCTGAATCACAGTTGTAATGTCAGTACTGTAACCTACAGTATGCCTCAGAGGGGGGGGGCAGGTAGCCTATACACGCACACACACTGTCAAAGATTTTAAGCTTGCAGGCAGACACTGGAATACGTTTCTGAGTGACAGAGTGAGGGCTTTACATGAGCGCTTTGTTGCATTATTTTGTAAAATAACGTTATTAACTGGTTCCCATGCTTTTAAAATAATGGTTCTGTTTTCCAGTATGGATCACTTTCGTTCCAGGTTTCGTTTTCTTTTTCGGTTTTTGGTTCTGTTCCCTGAACCACTTCCAACCCCTGGTGTCCAATATGAAGGATGTCAGCATTAATAACTATCATTAGAGCAATGACTGGAAGTCTACAGAAACAGCATTATTATTATGGTTATTATTTTTAGTAGTTACAGTTACAGTCTTGTCTCATCGCTGCAACTCCCCTACAGACTCGGGAGAAGAGAAGGTTAGCCATGAAACGTCCATAGATATACTTGCCATGATTATTAATAATATTATGGTTATTCTGATTTGAAGACACACTATGGAAGCTTAGATTCTAATTGTTAATGTCAAATGTGTACTTGATTGTTGGCTATATGGCATATATATGAAAACATTTCTATTTCATAAAACGACAAACATTTTCAGTTTCATGCAAGCATTATATGTTTTTGCTCCTGAGTGTGGGGAGGTGTGCCACTTTACATTTCACGCCATACAGTCAGCATTCATATACACTATATGGAGGTTTAAGGAAGTTTAGTCATGTTTACATCAAACTTTGACTTGAATGTTGGCTGTATGAAAAATATGTGGGAAGGTGTGCCCCTTTCTGTCCAATGACCTCATTGCTGGACATGTTTTATGCAAGTCAAAATTTGGTCACCCTTCAGAATAAGGAACACATTTTAAGGTACTATGTCCTTATTAGTCCCATATTGAGACAGCTTCCTAAGAGTCTGTTTCTTGTGTAACTTGAATTAATTAACAATGAATACATATTTTATGTGGCTAATAATTAAATTATTAATGATTGACCAGTAATATGACTTACAGTATAATGTTTTTATAAGAAAATAGTTAATTAAGGCCTAATACAAGACTAATAACATAATAAATACCTTATTAGCTACTTATATACACACTACTAAGTAGTGGCTAATATGTGTACCTTAAAATAGTGTTACTGTGTTTTCTTGTCAAGTTGCTGGTATTATAATGTGTCCTTAAAAAAAAGATCATTTGAAGTTATGTGATTCTCACAACTCATCCTGTGGTATAAACACATTCATTAATGTAACTTTCTTAAGTTGTCAAGGGGTGTTATGACACCCATAATTTCATTCAATGTATTAATGTGACACATCGGTTAGTAAACTACATAACACCCTGTTATAACATCTGTATGTAGACTGTATGTAGACTGCATGTACTAACATATGACATAAGTTGTCATAGAGGCTATATGATAGCAGTTGTTATTAACTCTTGAAACTAGGGGGCAATATTTTCATTTTTGGAAAAATAACGTTCCCAAAGTAAACGGGCTATTTTTCAGCACCAGATAATAGAATATGCATATAATTGACACTCTAAAGTTTCCAAAACTGTAAAAATATTGTCTGTGAGTATAACAGAACTGATATTGCAGGCGAAAGCCTGAGAAAAATCCAATCAGGAAGTGACTCTTATTTAGAAACCTCTGCGTTCCTATGCGTCCCTATTGAGCAGTGAAAGGGATATCAACCAGATTCCTTTTTCTATGGCTTCCCTAATGTGTCTAGTGTCACAAGACATAGTTTCAGGATTTTATTTTGAAAGATTTGCGTGAGCGACAACATTGCGTCAGTGGTCAGCTGGTGGCTCTCAGAGTGATTTGTGCGTAATAGACAAATGCGGCCATTGTATCTCTCGCTCCTACTAAGAAGCCAACTGACCCGGTTGATATATTATCGAATAGATATTTGAAAAACACCTTGAGGATTGATTATAAAAAAACGTTTGCCATGTTTCTGTCGATACTATGGATCTAATTTGGAATATTTTTTGTCGTTGTCGTGACCGCAGTTTCCGGTAGATTTCTCAACCAAACGTGAAGAACAAACGGAGGTATTTTGGCTATAAAAATAATCTTTATGGAACAAAATGAACATTTGCTGTCTAACTGGGAGTCTCGTCAGTGAAAACATCCGAACATCATCAAAGGTAAATGGTTAATTTGATTGTTTTTCTGATTTTCGTGACCAAGCTTCCTGCTGCTAGCTGGACATAATGCTATGCTAGGCTATCGATAAACTTACACAAATGCTTGTCTTGCTTTGGCTGTAAAGCATAATTTCAAAATCTGAGATGACAGTTTGATTAACAAAAGGCTAAGCTGTGTTTCACTATATTTCACTTGTGATTTCATGAATATGAATATTTTCTAGTAATATTTTTTGTCCGTTGCGTTATGCTAATTAGTGTAAGTTGATGACAATTCTCCCGGATCCGGGATGGGTAGTTCCGAGAGGTTGTTTAACAGTTGACATTGGAGCATATGACAACAGGGTGAACAGTCATTTTTAATAGTCATTACAACCGGTTTTATAACATGTCATAACATGACTGATAACTATTGAAACCTACTGATGTCGGCTTATGACAAATGTTATAATGTGTTACATAGCTGTTTAACATCAATTATCTAAAACGCGTAAACAGATATTTTATGTTGTGCCCGCCATCGGTTGAGACACAACATGCATTGGAATACAGGGTTGGTGTCATTTTGGAGCTGATAAATTTAGTAAAATGGGAATAAAATTGACATTTCAACTTTTAAATGGTACCACAAAGATGGTTGGAGGTCCACACATCGGAGAATTTTGACTTGAATGGGAATATTTTTCATTATGTCAGCCTTCCGTAGGAAACCTGTTCCAATCATATAGTAAATATAGATAATAGAATAGACATTGCCATTTAAGTTGACATTCAACGTGGGTGGACCTGTAGCCATCTTTGTGGTAGTTATTGGAAGTTACAATTTCAATTCAATTAAACTGTAAGTGGTGAACCAATTAAATTGCAGAGATCTGAAGGGATAGGACCATTCTATGAATCTCTATGATTGAAATGACAACCACCCTGTATTCAAGACCATGCTGTGTCTCACACGATAGCGGGCACTACACAAACACCCCAGATCATGTAAATTAGGGTCTGAGCTACAACATACGTGAAAATGAAAAATAAATCGGAGTTTACACATTTTAAGATAATTGACATTAAAGGTTCTAAAATTTCCATTTTTATTTAAAAAACATATATATTAACACAACATGTAAAGTGTTGGTTTCATGAGCTGAAATGAAAGAGACCAGACATTTTCCATATGCACAAAAAGCTTATTTTTTTCACAAAAATAATTATTTTCCTGTTAGCATTTCTGTTAGCATTTCTCCATTACCAAGATAATCCATCCACCTGAGACGTGTGGCATATCAAGAAGCTGATTAAACAGCATGACCATTACACAGGTGCACCTTGTGCTGGGGACAATAAAAGGCCACACAACACAATGACAGAGATGTTTCAAGTTTTGAGGAAGCATGCAATTGGCATGCTGACTGCAGGAATGTCCACCAAAATTGTTGCCAGATAATTTATAAATAATGTAATAACAATAATAATAAAGCCTTTTGTGGGGAAAAACTCATTCTGATTGGCTAGGCCTGACTCCCCTGTGGGTGGGCCTTCCTCCCAAGTGGGTGGCCCTGTGCCCTCCCAGGCTCACCCATGGCTGCCCCCTGCCCTGTCATGTGAAATCCATAGATTATGGTCTAATGAATGTATTTCAATTGACTGATTTCCTTATATTAAATTATATAAATGTATATAATTTATAAAACGTATATACATTTCCTTATATGAACTAACTCATTGAAATCGTTGAATGTTGCATGTTGTGTTTGTATTTTAGTTCTGTATAGTTTTACAAACTTTTTTTGTAAACTTTAAAATTATATCAAACTCAAACGTTAATATTTGCGGATGATGAAGGCGTGGTGTCACGAACATCGTAGTGAGAAGACCAAAGCGCAGCGTGATGTGAATCCATTATTTTAATGTAAGACCAAAATAACACGAAGTACACCAAACAAACAAAACATCAACACGAACGTGACCGCTATAAACACTGAGTGCAAACATGCAACATCACATAGACAATAACCCACGAAATACCCAAAGAAGATGGCTGCCTAAATATGGTTCCCAATCAGAGACAACGATAAACAGCTGCCTCTAATTGAGAACCAATCTAGGCAACCATAGACATACATAAACACCTAGATGGTAAACAACCCCATAAACCTACAAAACTCATAGACAGTACAAAAACACATACATCACCCATGTCACACCCTGACCTAACCAAAATATATAAAGAAAACAAAGAATACTCAAGTCAGGGCGTGACACGTGGATGTCTCATGGTATCATGGGGTATGCAAAATGGGAGAACTTTGAACACCTCTATCTCCGGAATATTTGGGAAACTAGGTTTTAAAAAAGTCACTTTCTGACCACTTCTACTGTTGGGAAATATGTATAGAAAGTTTTGTTCAAATTAAAAGGTCTGCGGTCATAAAGTGATTGAAATCAAATGGAATGACCCTTTTGATTGTGAATGCAGTTATTGCCAAGCGACGTCAGAGTGTCTGAGATCATTGAGAGCTGTTTAATCTTGAAGTTTTCATTGGTTCCCATCCCCTTGATTACACTTCTGCTGCACATTAGCACTCATGGTTAATTAGATGCTTCTTTAGAGAATGTCCTGTGAAAAAATGTACTCACTTGCTGTGTTGTTGTCAAACTGTTTCTAATTCTTAAAGAGGACTTTTGCCTGTATTGCTGCAGAATCCCTATTTTGCCTTCTTACTTTAGTTTATCAGAAACACAATTTATATAGGCATTGTACTATTTGAACTATACTGGAGTCACAAGATCTGAAAAAAAGATCTAAAGATCTAAGATCTAAAAAAATGTTACATTGTTAAATGCCCATATAATACTTCCAACCTTGGGTCATTCGTTGTGTTTCAAACATTCTGTACACTCTTCACATTTCCATGTTTTACTCTGTTAAACACCCATGTAATCCTCTCTTGGAATGTGGATTGAATGGGGTGAACACAGAGAACACAGTGAAACTGACAGTTTTTGCTGTCAGCTGTTGACACCCACCATTGTACTGCAAAGCAAAAGCCTTGACACGGGGTTACAAGCGGCTCTGACAGCTACCATATATTCCCTATCATTAATTGTGATATTACAGTAAGATGCAGTGAGAATGTGTACACATACAACACTGCTGAACTTGCTCTTGAATAAATGAATACCCAATAAATAATTGATCATAATTTCATGCCTTGTGTTTTGAAGGAAGAGCAGTTTGCATTGAGTATACAAAACATTAAGAATACCTGGTCTTTCAATGGTGAATCTAGATGAATCCATCTATTGATGTCACTTGTAAAATCCTCTTCAATCATTGTAGATGAAGAGGATATTTTTAAGCCTTGAGACACAGAAGGTGAATGTGCAAAACAAAAGATTTTAGTGCCATTGAACGGTGTATGGTAGTAGGTGCCAGGCGCACCAGTTTGTGTCAAGAACTGCAACACTGCTGGGGTTTTTATGCTCTACAGTTTCCTGCGTGTATCAAGAAAGGTCCACCACCCAAAGGACATCCATCCAACATGACACAACTGTGGGAAGCATTGGAGTCAACATGGGCCAGCATCCCTGTGGAATGCCTTCGACTCCTTGTAGGGTCCATTCCCCAATTAATATGTAGTAGTAAAACGTCACATTTCGAAGTTGCTCCAAACGTAAAATGTGAAAATGTTTTTGACACCCTGGGTTACTTCTCCCCCCTGCTCAGCGTCATCCTTTATTAATTCCGAATGCCTTAGTTAAGAATTAAGGTTTGGGATAGGGTATCACTACCACTGGAATCGAACACGCGACCACCGGGAGGACTATGCTGAGCAAGAAGAGTAACCCCACGACCCTCGGAAGGACGATACTGAGCAGGGGAGCAACCCAGGGTGTCAAAAACACTTCGGAGTGTGACATTTGGATCAACTTGAAAATTGTCAATTTGGAGAAATGTGGATAAACATCCGAATCTGAAGTGAAATTGGTAAAACTGAGATCTTCTTGGCTCACTTACATGCATTCAAAAGCAGACCTATCAAATAGCTTTTAATGAATAATCATATCAATGGATATAACCATTGAATTAATGGCTGCAGCAACAGTCACTGTAACAAATTAGGCCTAATTAGACAAAACAATCAATGAAGTTGTTCAAACAAGTCGTTCGGACGAGATATTATTCCAACAGTCAAAGCAATTTTTTGGCTGTTTTCTCAGATCTACAGCATAGCTGATCGCTTTGGGTATGCGCAAACTCAACATTTAATTTCATGTTTAAAGTGGTCACGTAGTGATGTAGCTGATTTGAAAATCAATTGTGACGTTATTTAGATTAACAATAAATGTGAAGTCTCTCAGTCAAAAAATTGAATGACTTGAGTGGCTATACATTAGTATTTCAATAACAAGAAGAGGAAATGTTGTATTCTGATTAAACTAATCGTGCTTCTGACTGAAGTCCTGTATAGTCAGTAGCTCACCAGGACCAACGTTGGAGATCTCTGCTCTGTTCATATTCAACTCAATAAACACTTACTGCCAGTTAACTGCAACATGGAACAAACTTTTACAGCAAGGGTAGTAGTAACTAGTCTAAGAGAAACGGAAGGATACTGTTGTCTCTGCACATCTAGTCGAACTTCTTTAACTTCATGAAATCAACTAGAAGATTGATTACAACAAAGACGACTTAGTAACTGCATGCCAACAGAGTGGCAGTTGACTAATGAATCTTGTGGGAATTGCTGATGCTCTACAATCTACAGATCATAATGGGAATCCATAGTCAGTTATGTATCCTGTCAGATAAATAAATGCATAACCGATTTTTCAGAACAAATATGATATGATGAGAGATTGCAAAATGAATGAAGAGTCACTGCACTAAAAAACAATCCTATAAGGCTGTATTTCTGGACAGAACAAAGGTTGTTGGCCTTTTGTCAAAATATATAACTTTTGTTATACTGGTGAATATTGTTATTTTGCTTTTCCTTAGGTAACACTTCAATCACATACATTAACCTTTAGCCTTGGATTTGCATTGCAAGTTTGTACAGAAGTACAGTTCCCCAATAGTTTTGATATCTGTCTGCAAATACTGTCAGATACACCACTGTAGCTGTATTCCCATCCTTCCCTTTCTTGCTCTCCTCTGTCCATGTTTAGTATGCAGTGGAAGTGGAAATGGAATTATGAGCGTTATGATATTCCTACATTGAAGTTCATTGAAGGTTAGGCACGGAGGTTATGATCCAATAATCTGTCCTGAATTTAAATCACGTTGTTTGTTTGTTAGGCTTCTCTCTTTTTCAAATACATGGTTCGACTGGGCTTTTCCACAGGGCCTGGCAACCAGAGAATACCAAGGAGATACAAATCGGACTTGGCTTAGGTTCCCAGTGTAAATAGGAATTTTGCACAGGTACTGACATTTAAGGCAATGTACCATGGTAATTGCGACAGAATTTGTTTGTAAAATGCTAAGCATATGTTTTATTTCCATAGAATGCATGAATCACTTCTAATTAAGCCTCATGTATGTAATTTGGTGTTAAGTGTGAATAAAATGAATTTATGAGCAAACATTTAACACCAATCAATGGACACATGTGCAAGTATAGTTAAAATATAGGTTATAACTCACTGAAAATGACAATCTGCGACTAATATATCCATTTCTAAATTATACATACTCATTGATTCTTGAAGAATGTTACTTATGAATACCGCATGAGCTTAGTTCAACTGCTGTACCCCATCAGATCCCAAAACATAATCTTGTTTTACTCAATTGTTAGTCCAGGCCTTGTCTGGACTAACAGTGGAGTGCTGCATCAGATGACCTGGCCTCCACAATCACCTGAACTCAACCCAATTGAGATGGTTTGGGATGAGTTGGACCGCAGAGTGAAGAAAAAGTAGCCAACAAGTGCTCAGCATTTGTGTGAACTCCAAGACTGTTGGAAAAACATTCCAGGTGAAGCTGGTTAAGAGAATGCCAAGAGTGTGCAAAGCTGTCAAGGCAAAAGGTGGCTACTTTGAAGAATCTCAAATATAAAATATATTTTTGATTTGTTTAACACTTTTTTGGTTAGTACATGATTCCATATATCTTATGTCATAGTTTTGATGTGTTCACTATTATTCTACAATATAGATAATTGTACAAATAAAGAAAAATGCTTGAATGAGTAGGTGTGTCCAAACTTTTGACTGGTACTGTACATGATAATTAAGTATATCCTATGTAACTATATCGTTCTTACATTACACTTGATTCTGTATAGCCTTTGAACCAGGCCATAACATAGAAATAAACTAATTTAAAATGACTGGTAGTTAATGATAGGATGTGCCTGGTTACAATTGTTTTCACCAGGTCCTAGTCTATTTATCAACCCTGTTAGTACATGTGCATGCAATGGTAGTGGCACCTTGTACATTACTTACATGTAACAAGGTCATATTTTGGTTTGATTTATTAACATGGTAATTCACAGGTGACTTTCAAACGTGTAATTACAAAACATTAGTTACACAGTGGAACAAGAAAATGTGTAATAGCATCAGTAGTTACACAGGTGGAATAACCTTCAGTAAGTGAATGTGTAATTACACAGTCCTTGTTCCAAAGTCTATTGTGGATGTATAGCCTCATTGAGAGCTATCCTCGCTATGTGGTCAGTTCTTTTATCAAGGTCCTGGTGCCTTGATTCAAATACTCAAGGGCAGAGTATTGGTCTGAACAAAAGCATGTGCATCATGTGGGGCCCCAGCAACAGTGTTGAAGAACATTATATTGTATAATAGTGCACAAGGTCTAACTTTGTCAAAAAAGTCATACAAAAGCTACATCCTCACACAATATCATCAGTCAGACATATCAGTCAATGAATATCACTCAATTGTGCTTTACAATAGAATGGACACCATAGAACACTGTAAAAATATGCTGGAATGCTTAACACTCATCCTCTTCTCTCTCTGTTTCTCTCTTTATCTCACAGATGTACTGTGGACAGCAAGGTATCGCGGGTGGCTTGGCTCAATCGCACCACCATTCTTTATGCGGGCACTGACAAGTGGTCTCTGGACCCTCGCGTTGTCCGAATGGACAACACACCCGTGACAGAGTACAGCATAAAGATCCAGAACGTGAATGTACACGACGAGGGGCCCTACGTGTGCTCCATCCTCATGAGCAACAAACCCAAATCGTCCAAAGTGCATCTCATTGTTCAAGGTACTGCACTTTTTCTTCAGTCAGATTCAGCCCATTTTCCATAGTTCTCTTGGGGTTTGCGATTAGAGTTTAGTCAAGTTGTCATCTAGACTTACAGGGCTGATTGATATCACTGTCTTTGCATGGTAGTCTGACTTTAGTGGTGAATTTACAGATGCAATATTTGAAACTCGTGGCTGTGATCATTTTGAATTAACCGGTGGGGAGGTATGATGGGTAAATTGAAGAGAAACCTTTGCCAGGATGATGTAATTAACTGGAACTCGCCAAACGTGACTCCCTTAGATTAATTGGGATTTAATCTAGGTTTCATTTCAGATCGTTGATAGATATTGATTTGCGGGCACAGCCAGTTGGATAACCGTGCCCCAGTTTCAGAGCAAGGACTTGCTAAATCATCTGTCGATACCTGGACTTTTGTTATAATTTACAGTGAAATCAATTTCTCTCACGCTCAGTTTCCAAAAACCATTAGCACCACTGCCCTTTGTCGGGTTTTGGGGTACAGAACATGTACACACTCATTTAACATTGAATTAAAACTGAACAAGATGAACTAACGATGAGAGGATCTTGCATTTAGAAAGGGACCAACGCTACAACAGACAATAGTATGCAATCATAAAACTGATAACTGCTGGACTAGACATAATTCGGCAATAGCTATTTCTTGCTCAAGAGTCACCAAGAATTGTTTATTGTCCTGTTTGGAAATGCAGCATTTTGCTAAGAAAACTATGTATTATCTGTTATTCATTAACCTTTTGAATTTAGCCCTGACACTATTTACAGGAAACATTTAAAAAATAATAGCCAGTGCATGTTTGTTTTTTTAAATATTAGATGTTCTCTAATTAGCAGTGGCATGCAGATTAAAACAATTGTTCAGTCTGTGAACCCAGAACAAATTAGTGTACTTAAATTGTTTTTTCCAACTGTAATTAACAGATCATTGATGAGAATGTCAGCTACACCGTATGATTACTCTTCATAATATATCATTAATACATTATTATTGTTTGTTATTGAAGCTTAATTTACAGATTTAAATGCTACCTTATTATATTTTCACACTTCACTATCAGATTGTAAAGGTGCTTGTTTTAAGATAAAGAGAACGGAGTGGCTGCGGATCCGACCTTTTCTCTGACCTTTTTATCTGAGCGCTGAAGGTCCCAAACCTTCTGCACATGTCCGGATCACTTACTGCGCATGACCAGAGAGAATTTCCAATGCCTCGTAAAGCAGGACACCTATTGGTAGATGGGTAAAATAAAACACAGGCATTGAATATCCCTTTGAGCATGGTGAATTCATTAATTACAATTTGGATGTTGTATCAATACACCCAGTCAATACAAAGATAAAGGTGTTTGCCGTGTAATCAGATGTCTATACGTGAGTAAAATAACTACCAACGATGTATCTTTATAAAGGCAAATGTATTGCTAACTTGACGTTGCTTCACATTACAAGCCACATGAGAGAGAGGGATGCTCCATAGTGATAACACCATAGTGTCCTTCCTAACTCAGTTGCCGGAGAGGAAGGAAACCGCTCAGGGATTTCACCATGAACTCAATGGTGACTTTAAAACAATTACAGAGTTTAATAACTGTGATGTGAGAAAACAGAGGATGGATCATCAACATTGTAGTTACTCCACATTAGTAACCTAAATTACAGAACAGAAGGAAGCCTGTACAGAATAAAACAATCAATGAACTGTTTGTCCTGAATACAAAATGTTATGTTTGGGAAAATCAAATACAACACATTACTGAGTACCCCCTGCAAAAAAAAAAAAAATCAATGAACTGTTTGTCCTGAATACAAAATGTTATGTTTGGGGAAAATCAAATACAACACATTACTGAGTACCCCCTCCATATTTTCAAGTATGGTGGTGGCTGCATCATGTTATGGGGTATGCTTGTAATTGTTTTTCAGTATATAAAAAAGAAGCAGAATGTCGCAAAGCACAGGCAATCTTAGAGGGAAACCTGGTTCACTCCGCTCTCCACCAGACACTGGGAGATTAATTCACATTTCAGCAGGATAATAACCAAAATCACAGGGCTAAATACAAACTGGAGTTGCTTACCAATAATACAGTGAACGTTCCTGAGTGGCCGAGTTTGACTTAAATATACTACCTTTGACTCATGTCTCCTCACCTGCGCTCCTTCACCACTGGTGTCCTCTCCTCTGTTTGACCTCACCCTCTCACCTTCCCCCTATCACAAGGCAGGCTCTGTCGACCTCATCTTTACTAGATGCTGTTTTTCCACTAACCTCATTGCAACTCCCCTCCAAGTCTCCGACCACTACCTTGTATCCTTTTCCCTCTCGCTCTCATCCAACATCCCACACTCCCCCTACTCGGACTGGTTATCGCCGCCGTCCCAACCTTCTTCTTGCTAGTTTGACTTAAATCCTCTTCTCAAAATCTATGGCAAGACCTGCAAATTGTTGTCTAGCAATGATCAACAACAAACTTAACAGAGCTTGAAGAATTTTGAAAATAATAATGGGCGAATGTTGAACAATCCAGGTGTGGAAAGCAATCTCTTACCCAGACTTACCCAGAAAGAGTCTGCCAAAGGTGCTTCTACAAAGTATTGACTCAGGGGTGTGAATACTTATGTAAATGAGACATCTCTGTGTTTCATTTTTAATACATTTGCAAAAATGTCTAAAAACATGTTTTTCACTTTGTCATTATGGGGTATTGTCTATAGATGGGCGAGACAAAAAATCAATAACATCAGAACCACAAACGGCTACTGATGTTTGATTTTGTACATTTAAAAAAATAGACCAAAAGCTACGTCCTACTCCTTCCCTGACTTTTCCTAAATGTTTGTATTTTACATTGCTCTTTAGTCAGATTTTTAAAATCACAATCAGAAAAGTATTTAGAGCATTTTTCCTCATTTTTTCGGTCCCAGATGCTCTACAACATCCGCTAACCCTGAACAGGAAGCGGCACAGGTCCTAATCCAGGCCTTGACTGGATTACTGCAACTCGCTGTTGGCTGGGCTCCCTGCCTGTGCCATTAAACCCCTACAACTCATCCAGAACGCCGCAGCCCGTCTAGTGTTCAACCTTCCCAAGTTCTCTCACGTTCCTCCCGCTCTCTCCACTGGTTCCAGTTGAAGCTGCATCCGCTACAAGACCATGGTGCTTGCCTACGGAGCTGTGAGGGGAAATCTCAGTACCTCCAGGCTCTGCCCTACACCCAAATAAGGGCAGGTTCATCCACCTCTGGCCTGCTCGCCTCCCTACCACTGAGGAAGTACAGTTCCCGCTCAGCCCAACCTATTCCAAACTTAACCCGCCAAAATGACGAGATGTGGGACATTGGTACTTAGCCAGGTGCTAATGCATCTCTCTCTCTCCTCACTGAATGAATGACAAATGGATGAATGGGTGATAATCATGCACTTTACTTAACAATTGAATTTAAATTAGGCCTAACAATGGGTGAAGAGGATTGATTTAATTTAGGAAGACAATATTGATGAGTTTATGTTATGCCTATATATCAGTGTTGACACTCATGTTTATAGCAAATAATTTGACCGTGCTCCATGTGTGTTGACATCATTCTCTTTTAAGTTTTACTTTGGAAAAAGAAGCTGTTATGGGACCGTTTTAATTTCTATAACTCTATCTACTAGTTGAATGTATTGTAAGGGAAACTAAAAAATGCTATGTGTTGCAATAGGCCTTTAGAATAATGCAAAACATATCCTTGACTCTATCCGAGTTGATGAGCGAAGGGAAGCAAACGATGCCAGCCCACTGAATGAATGACAAATGGATGAATGGGTGATAATTGTGCAAATTATTTGCAATTTAAATTGTGCCTAACTGAATGATAAAGAGGTTGATATAATTTATAACAACAATAGTGTAATGATGAGTTTTTGTTATGCCTATATTTATCAGTGTTAGTGCTCATGTTAATAATTTCTTTGTGCGCCTTGTGGGTTGATACCATTCTCTTTTATGTTTTACGTAAAATAATCTGTTTCATTTACTAACTCTTTTACTAATCATATTTATTGTAAGGGAAATGAATATGTTGCAGTAAGCCTTTAGAATTATACAAAACCTAAACTTGATTCTATCCAAGTTGATGATTGGGAAACAAACTACACTTAAACTACAAACTACACCTAAACTACAAACTACACCCAAACTACAAACTACACCTAAACTGCAAACTACACCGAAACCTATACCTATACACCTATACCAAAGTTGTAATTGACAGATGCAGGGAAAGGAGCATCACTTTATCAAATCCTCCTTCAGAGAAACATGCAGGTCAAATGTTTCTGTATAGTATCAGAAGCAGCATATTCTGCAGCTTCTGTGGAAGTTACCTTTGTCTAATAACTCAACATTCAAGAGGTGGCACTTTATTTCCAAATGTCACTTTTCCAAGAATATCTGTGCTGTCCATGCGTTTAGCACATTTTCCTTTATTTATTTCACCTATATTTAACCAGGTGGGCAAGTTGAGAACAAGTTCTCATTTACAATTGTGACCTGGCCAAAGCAGTTCGACACATACAACAACACAGATTTACACATGGAGTAAAACAAACATACAGTCAATAATACAGTAGAAAAATAAGTCTATATACAATGTGAGCAAATGAGGTGAGATAAGGGAGGTAAAGGCAAAAAAAGCCATGGTGGTGAAGTAAATACAATATAGCAAGTAAAACACTGGAATGGTGGATTTGCAGTGGAATAATGTGCAAAGTAGAAATACAAATAATGGGGTGCAAAGGAGCAAAATAAATACAGTAGGGGAAGAGGTAGTTGTTTGGGCTAAATTATAGATGTGTTTTGTACAGGTGCAGTAATCTGTAAGCTGCTCTGACAGCTGGCGCTTAAAGCTAGTGAGGGAGATAAGTGTTTCCAGTTTCAGAGATTTTTGTAGTTCGTTCCAGTCATTGGCAGCAGAGAACTGGAAGGAGAGGCGGCCAAAGGAAGAATTGGTTTTGGGGGTGACCAGAGAGATATACCTGCTGGAGCGCGTGCTACAGGTGGGTGCTGCTATGGTGACCAGTGAGCTGAGATAAGGGGGGACTTTACCTAGCAGGGTCTTGTAGATGAACTGGAGCCAGTGGGTTTGGCGACGAGTATGAAGCGAGGGCCAGCCAACGAGAACGTACAGGTCGCAGTGGTGGGTATGACCACTCACATGACCACTCACCCGGTGGCATTGCTCTGGGTTCTAAGCAAATACTAGTAACATAAGGCCATTAGGCCTTTGTTTTTTACTAGGACGTGTAGAATTACACAAAACATTAGGCCTTTGTTTTTCACTAGGACGTGTAGAATAATACAAAACATTAGGCCTTTGTTTTTCACTAGGACGTGTAGAATAATACAAAACATTAGGCCTTTGTTTTTCACTAGGACGTGTAGAATAATACAAAACATTAGGCCTTTGTTTTTCACTAGGACGTGTAGAATAATACAAAACATTAGGCCTTTGTTTTTCACTAGGACGTGTAGAATAATACAAAACATTAGGCCTTTGTTTTTCACTAGGACGTCTAGAATAATACAAAACATTAGGCCTTTGTTTTTCACTAGGACGTCTAGAATTAAACTAAACATATCAAACCTTGCGGGTAGATATACATCTGATGCTAAAGGGAACGCCCGGCAACGTTCTCAACGATCTCAACCTTCTCTTGCGGGTACTTATAGGCTGAAAGACCAGGCAGTTCTAATGTTTATCCATTTTGAATTCAGGCTTTAACAAAACAAAATATGGAATAAGTCAAGGGGGATGAAAAATTTTGAAGGCACTAACAGAACTGATTATAATAGCATAGTATAACGTTACAAAAACACCACATATTTCTCTCATGTGGCCAAAATTCAACAGCGCACACTGCTAGGCAAAATACACAGGTAAGCTATGTTACAGTTTAACCTGAATCTGCTCTAAAATTCACTCACTGTACATCATTCAAAACAACACTTTAGGTTATTTTGAATCAACACTGTATAACTCAAGATGATCTAAATGCATATCCCCATGAAACTGATTGAGAACAAATGGTTGGAAGGCTGCATGGACGTTTGACCGGGAAGAAAGGTCCTGAACGGTCAGTTCCGCAGCCCCTGCCTAGAGAAAAACAACTCTCACATAAGGAATCAGCTTTCCCAACTGCTGTGTTTTCTGATGGCAGACTTTCGCCTATACTTCATATGCGTCCTAAACGTGACCCTCTCACCCTTAACGTGACCCTTAAGTTGGTGGGTACAACATGGCTGAACTTGTCGGGGGGCTCTTATCGTATGAACCAAAGAGACTTCAATGGAGAGCAGCGCTCTGAAGAACGCCATGTGAGAGCAAAGGTGACTCATGGGTGCCAGGACATTTTAATATTTCATGCTGTGTTTAGCCATGAAATGCTTCACAGATGTTGTTGTTTTTTTATCACATTTCTCTCCGCACCACCTTCTCTGACATCCTGCCTATTTATACACCACAGGGAAGAGGTAAGAGTAGGATTGTTCTTGTCTCTTTCATAATTACTGTGTATATATATAGATCTTATGCTGAGTTCCATTAAAACATGTTTTTTTGCAAATGGGTGTTTTAACCAACTTTTAAACCTCTGCTGGTAAAGACTATTTTGGATTATGATCGGCTTAGATATTGCTGTAATGTCAGTGCTACATCTATTTTGGTTGAGAATGACGCCAACTGGAAAACCATATCTTTTTCGAAAACCTGCATGCACTTCCAGAAACACCCATCTGTGATATCGATCAGAAGTAATTCAATAGGGTATAAGTAACAAAGGAGAATGTACAGGAGCCCCAGACAGAAACCTGAAACTTGGATTTAACCTCAAACTTTTAATTTGGTAGAGAACACAAATAAGTATTGTAACAAGGTTTTATACTTACAAAGGGGACCAAGGTTGTTATTATTGCAGAGGCGGCATTTGACTACATTTATCTCTCAACCATTTAAACCTGAGAGAAGTGAGAGAATCCCCGTTTGTTTTCACAAGATAATAATGCCACTTTCACAGAAAATACAGACTTTATAGGAAGCCCTGGCAATTCCTAACATTCACTTGTGTTTCTTAGTAAGATTTCATAGCTGTAACTTTCACCCATGCTTCTGAACCTGGAACCTCTGAAATGCAAGTTATTATCTCTTGAGGAATTCTTAGTCATTCTACACTGAATAAAAATATAAACGTAACGTATAAAGTGTTGGATCCCATGTTTCATGAGCAAAAACAAAAGATCCCAGGAATTTTCCAGATACACAAAAAGCTTACTCTCTCAGATTTTGGTCACAAATGTGTTTTCATCCCTGTTAGTGAGCATTTCTCCTTTGCCAAGATAATCCATCCACCTGACAGGTGTGGCATATCAAGAAGCTGATGAAACAGCATGATCATTACACAGGTGCACCTTGCGCTGGGGACAATAAAAGGCCACTCTAAAAAGTTGAGGGAGCGTGCAATTGGCATGCTGACTGCAGGAACATCCACCAGAGCTGTAGCCAGATAATTTAATGTTATCTACCATAAGTCACCTCCAACATTGTTTTAGATATGTGACAGTACAACCGCAGACCATGTGTAAGCACAGGACATCCACATTCTGCTTCTTCACCTGTGGGATCATCTGAGACCAGCCAACTGGACAGCTGATGAAACTGTGGCTTTGCACAACTGAATAATTTCTGCACAAACTGTCAGAAACCATCTCAGGGAAGCTCATCTGTGTGCTCAAATCAAATCAAACTTTATTTGTCACGTGCGCTGAACACAACAGGTGTAGACCTTACAGTGAAATGCTTACTTACAGGCTCTAACCAATAGTGCAAAAAATGTATTAGGTGAACAATAGGTAGGTAAAGAAATAAAACAATAGTAAAAAGACAGGCTATATTCAGTAGCGAGGCTATAGAAGTAGCGAGGTTGAATACAGACACCGGTTAGTCAGGCTGATTGAGGTAGTATGTACATGTAGATATGGTTAAAGTCACTATGCATATATGACGAACAGAGAGTAGCAGTAGCGTAAAAGAGGGGTTGGCGGGTGGTGGGTGGGACACGATGCAGATAGCCCGGTTAGCTAATGTATGGGAGCACTGGTTGGTCGGCCCAATTGAGGTAGTATGTACATGAATGTATAGTTAAAGTGACTATGCATATATGATAAACAGAGAGTAGCAGCAGCGTAAAAAGAGGGGTTGGGTGGGGAACACAATGCAAATAGTCCATGTAGCCATTTGATAACCTGTTTAGGAGTCTTATGGCTTGGGGGTAAAAACTGTTGAGAAGCCTTTTTGTCCTAAACTTGGCACTCCGGTACTGCTTGCCATGCGGTAGTAGTGAGAACAGTCTATGACTGGAGTCTTTGACCATTTTTAGGGCCTTCCTCTGACACCGCCTGGTGTAAAGGTGCTGGATGGCAGGCAGCTTCGCCCCAGTGATGTACTGGGCCGTAGGCACTACCCTCTAGTGCCTTGCGGTCAGAGGCCGAGCAATTGCCGTACCAGGCAGTGATGCAAACAGTCAGGATGCTCTTGATGTTGCAGCTGTAGAACCTTTTGAGGATCTCAGGACCCATGTCAAATCTTATTCGTTTCCTGAGGGGGAATCGGCTTTGTCGTGCCCTCTTCACTACTGTCTTGGTGTGTTTGGACCATTCTAGTTTGTTGTTGATGTGGACACCAAGGATCTTGAAGCTCTCAACCTGCTCCACGACAGACCCGTCGAGGAGAATGGTTGGCGTGCCCGGTCCTCCGTTTCCTGTAGTCCACAATAATCTCCTTAGTCTTGGTTACGTTGAGGGATAGGTTGTTATTCTGGCACCACCCGCCAGGTCTCTGACCTCCTCCCTATAGGCTGTCTCATTGTTGTTGGTGATCAGGCCTACCACTGTTGTGTCGTCTGCAAACTTAATGATGGTGTTGGAGTCATGCCTGGCCATGCAGTCGTGGGTGAACAGGGAGTAGAGGAGGGGACTGAGCACGCACCCCTGGGGAGCTCCAGTGTTGAGTATCAGCATGGCAGATGTGTTGCTCACTACCCTCACCACCTGGGGGCGGCCCATCAGAAAGTCCAGGATCCAGTTGCAGAGGGAGATGTTTAGTCCCAGGATCCTTAGCTTGGTGGTAAGCTTTGAGGGTACTATGGTGTTGAACGCTGAGCTGTAGCCAATGAATAGCATTCTCACATAAGTGTTCATTTTGTCCAGGTGGGAAAGGGCAGTGTGGAGTGCAATGGAGATTGCATCATCTGTGGATCTGTTTGGGCGGTATGCAAATTAGAGTTAGTCTAGGGTTTCTGGGATAATGGTGTTTATGTGAGCCAATACCAACCTTTCAAAGCACTTCATGGCTACGGACGTGAGTGCTACGGGTCTGTAGTCATTTAGGCAGGTTGCCTTTGTGTTCTTGGGCACAGGGACTATGGTGGTCTGCTTGAAACATGTTGGTATTACAGACTCAATCAGGGACATGTTGAAGATGTCAGTGAAGACACCTGCCAATTGGTCAGCACATGCCCGGAGCACATGTCCTGGTAATCCATCTGGCCCCGCAGCCTTGTGTATGTTGACCTGTTTTAAAGGTCTTACGTCGGCTACGGAGAGCTTGATCACACAGTTGTCCGGAACAGCTGATGCTCTCATGCATGCCTCAGTGTTGCTTGCCTCAAAGCAAGCATAGAAGTGATTTAGCTCATCTGGTAGGCTTGTGTCACTGGGCAGCTTGCGGCTGTGCTTCCCTTTGTAGTTTTTAATAGTTTGCAAGCCACTGCCACATAAGACGAGCATCGGAGCCGGTGTGGTATGATTCAATCTTAGCCCTGTATTGACGCTTTGACTGATTGATGATTCATCGCAGGGCATAGCAGGATTTCTTGTAAGCTTCCGGGTTAGAGTCCCACACCTTGAAAGTGGCAGCTCTACCCTTTAGCTCAGTGTGAATGTTCCCTGTAATCATGGCTTCTGGTTGGGGTATGTACATACAGTCATTGTGGGGACCAAGTCCTCGAAGCACTTATTGATAAAGCCAGTGACTGATGTGATGTACTCCTCAATGCCATCGGAAGAATCCCAGAACATGTTCCAGTCTGTCATAGCAAAACAGTCCTGTAGTTTAGCATCTATTTCATAGACCACTTTCTTATAGACTGGTGCTTCCTGCTTTCATTTTTGCTTGTAAGCAGGAGTCAGGAGGATAGAGTTGTGGTCAGATGTACCAAATGGAAGGCGGGGGAGAGCTTTGTACGCATCTCTATGTGTGGAGTACAGCTGATCTAGAATTCTTTCCCTCTGATTGCACATTTAACATGTTGATGTAAATTTGGTAGAACTGATTTAAGTTTCCCTACATTAAAGTCTCCGGCGACTAGGAGCGCCACGTCTGGGTGAGTGGTTTCCTGTTTGCTTATGTCTTTATACAGCTGACTGAGTGCGGTCTTAGTGCCAGCATCTGTCTGTGGTGGTACATAAACAGCCACGAAAAGTATAGCTGAATACTCTAGGCAACTTATCACAATATACTCTACTTCAGGCGAGCAAAATCTAGAGACTTCCTCACCAGTGTCTTGACCTGATTGCAGTTTGGCATCATAACTGAATTCAGTGGGCTTTGGGACCTTATATAGACAAGTGTTTGCCTTACCAAATCATGTCCAATCAATTGAATTTCCACAGGTGGAATCAAGTTTTAGTGGTCACTATTTAACAGTCTGATGGCCTTGAGATAGAAGTTGTTTTTCAGTCTCTCAGTCCCAACTTTGATTCACCTTTACTGACCTCGCCTTCTCAATGGTAGCGGGGTGAACAGGCCATGGCTTGGGTGGCTGAGGTCCTTGATGATCATCTTGGCCTTCCTGGGTGAACAGGGAGTACAGAAGGGGGCTGAGCACGCACTATTGTGGGGACTCTGTGCTGAGGATCGGCATAGTGGAGGTGTTGTTGCCCGTCAGGAAGTCCTGAATCATGGATAGGATTCAGACCCAGTGTCCCGAGCTTAATGATGAGCTTGGAGGGTACTATGGCGTTGAACACTACCAAAAGGAATATGTTATCTGAAGCTCGTTTTTATTGGCAATTTAGATATTTAATAAGAGGATTATTAAAATGAAATGAAATCATCTGAAGATGATTATCAATGGTTGTTTAATTTCATTAACACTGTACACAACTGGAATTTTCCCCAGGTTCTATGGTTAATAAAACATGCACATGCTACCAGCCTATTTCACTAATGACTGCCGACCCTAAACTCATGGTTATAGCAGCTAGAAAATTTGACTGAGTTGTGGTGTGATCCCACACAGAGACAGGCCAGGTTTGTTTGGCTATAAATAACCCTGCTTGGTACCATGGGATGTACTGCCGTCACACCAGTGCAGACAGTGACTACGACTTTAGAAGAAAGAGTGCAGGGGACAGGGTTCAGGACAGGTGCTAGAGGTAATACGGTTGGCTGGCCATATGCTCAATAGGATGCCATGTCAATAATTTAGAACACTTCACAGATCTAATCTCCCTCTAACACACTGGAATAACTGACATTGGTATTTTTTCAAGCGTCTGTGCTACGATAGAAAGGCATATTTACGCCACACCTAAATAATGCATTTGACAACACAATCCATACTAATAAAATAGGACTGCCATTTAAGTACATTTTGTTTAATATGAGTGATTTCTCATGTTTTGTTAAGTGATGAATAAGCGATACAGATGCTCGTGCATTTTGGGAATTATTATTGAAATGTATCTATGAAGTTGTGCAAGGTACATCTGCTGTTTTATTTAGTATGCAAGGTATTAGTCTGCTGTTTGGTTTAATAGTGATGGATAAGAGATACAGAGCCAGTGCATTTTGGGAATACATTTGTTTGATATTGAAGTTTTAGCTATGAGGTTGTTTGAGCTCAAATTTGTTTGTTTAATCTCAAATCATGTTTTCATAGGTATTAACATGTGCTGCCTAGTTAAAACTTGAGAGAGTACTCAGAAGCATGTATTTCAGTCAATTGATTTGAATATCCCAGTTTATGGATTGTTTTTGAAGTGTAGGTTATACTTCAAACATCAGAGAACATAAGCTTTCCTTTTAATTCATAACTCTCGAATACTGCATGAAGGATATCAATAGAAGCAGGTTCTGAAGAATTGAAACAATTGATCACGTGAATACTTTTCGTGTGCTTTTTATCATGCTTAGTAATAAAGTGTGGAACTCTTTGAAGACATGAAACGAGATGCATTCAATGTCAACAGAGAGAAAACAAAGTCATTATCCTCTGAGCAGACTTTCTAACTGTGTTCTAAGAGACACAACCAAGCAATCAAATCTCTGCCTTCTTAATAACATGGGGTGGTCGTTAGGAGTTGCATCATTAGCTCAGTAGCAACAAATGCAATTTGTGAGCAGTATACATCAATAGCTACTAAGGGCTAAATTCAATCAAATCCACATTGGCATATTTACCAAGTACCGCGCAACTGTACTTTTCCATTCCTTTTTTTTGTAATATTTTTTAAAACTTAAAAAAAACAATTATCAAACATACATGGACAAAAACAATAAACTACTTAAAGTTTACATACATTTCCACAAAAATTAATGACATCACACTTGCCCAGACCCACATGTTCACACTGTATCCACACCCAATGTTGTTTCTAATACTTGTAAGATTCTACCCCATATGACTTCAAATTGTGTTATGTTATTTCTGTCTGTGGCCAGATTTTTTTCCAAAATTTAAATAATAAAGTATTTGATTCTTCCATTCTCTTAACGTTGGAGTATCATTTTACTTCCAGTGTTTAAGTAATAGCTTTTTCAATATAAGTGACGGAAAGAGTATTGTCCAACCCATTGAAGGATTGAGTCATTGTACTTTTCCATTCCTTCCATCAGGAAATGAAATGAATGGTTCTGGGTACAGTGAAAATTCTAAGGAGACTTCAGTTTTCATAGGAAGTAGTAATAGTAGTGTAAAATAAAGATACCACAATATTCAGTATATCTGTGACAGGTTTGATTAAATCCTGGCCTTGGGCAACAGAGTACTAATTAGCTTTGTCAGGCGTTGTTTCCGTCTTTGTATTCCCAGCTCCTTTCCACACATACGCATGCTATTCTGAAAACCGAAAGCATTTACCTGAAAGGAGAGTCTTATAGTACACTACATTATTCTTCCATTTTATTTGACAATACTGTAACACAGGTTAGACCTGATTAAGCCCATAGCATACATTTATTTTCACTAAAGTTTATGAGGAGAATATCTTACTGGCACCTTCTTTGTTCTCTAACTTAACATTTTAGTGGATTTTTTACTTACAGTTGAAGTCAGAAGTTTACATACTGTCACGAACGCCGTCTTGAAAATGACCGGACCAGCTTGGTGAGCGTACATTCATTTTATTTTAAATGTCGCCAACAAAACAATAAACAACAAAATGAACGTGAAGCTCTGTAAGGCTATACATGCCACTAACAAAGACAACAACCCACAAATGAGAAAAGGAAAAAAGGCTGCCTCAGTATGATTCTCAATAAGAGACAACGATAGACAGCTGTCCCTGATTGAGAATCATACCCGGCCAAAAACAATGAACCAGAAAGCATAGACTTTCCCACCCGAGTCACACCCTGACCAGACAAATATAGAGAATAAAAGGATCTCTACGGTCAGGGCGTGACACATACACCTTAGCCAAATACATTCAAACTCTGTTTTTCACAATTCCTGACAATTATTCCGGTACAAATTCCCTATCTTAAGTCAGTTAGGCTCACCAATTTATTTTAAAACCTCTCTAGAGTATGTGGGACGCTAGCGTCTCACCTGGCCAACATCCAGTGAGATTGCAGAGCTCCAAATTCAAAATCAGAAATTCTCATTATAAAAATTCAGAAAAGATACAACTATTTTACATAGGTTTAAAGATGAACTTTTTGTGGATCCAACCACGGTGTCAGATTTAAAAAAAAATGCTTTACGGCGAAAGCATACCTTACAATTATTTGAGAACATAGCCCAGCAGACAAATCATTACAAACAGTAACCAGCCAAGTAGAATAGTTACACGTCAGAAATATAAATAAAATGAATCACTTACCTTTGATGATCTTCATATGGTTGCACTCAAAATACTTTCATGTATTCAATAAATGTTCCTTTTGTTCGATAAAGTCTCTCTTTATATCTGAAAACCTCTGTTTTGTTTGCAAATGGAAGATCCATTTGCTACCAAGCTTTAACTTCCTGACTTGAGATGTTGATTCAATATAGCCACATAATATTCCTACCTCATGATGCCATCTATTTTGTGAAGTGCACCAGTCTCTCCTCCAGCAAATTACCCCCACAACATGATGCTGCCACACCCGTGCTTCACGGTTGGGATGGTGTTCTTCGGCTTGCAAGCCTCCCCCTTTTTCCTCCAAACATAACGATGGTCAGCATGGCCAAACAGTACTATTTTTGTTTCATCATACCAGAGGACATTTCCCCAAAAAGTATGATCTTTGCAAACCGTAGTCTGGCTTTTTAATGGCGGGTTAGGAGCAGTGGCTTCTTCCATGCTGAGCAGCCTTTCAGGTAATGTCAATATAGGACTCGTTTTACTATGGATATAGATACTTTTGTACATGTTTCCTCCAGTGTCTTCACAAGGTCTTTTGCTGTTGTTCTGGGATTGATTTGCACTTTCACACCAAAGTACATTAATATCTAGGAGACATTACGCGTTACTTCCTGAGCGGTATGACGGCTGCGTGGTCCCATGGTGTTAATACTTGCATACTATTGTTTGTCCAGATGAACGTGGTACCTTCAGACTTTTGGAAATTGCTCCCTAGGATGAACCAGACTTGTGGAGGTCTACAATTTTTTTCTGAGGTCTTGGCTGATTTCTTTTGAATTTCCCATGATGTCAAGCAAAGAGACACTGAGTTTGAAGGTAGGCCTTGAAGTACATCCACAGGTACACCTCAAATTGACTCAAATGATGTCAATTAGCCTATCATAAGCTTCTAAAGCCATGACATAATTTTCTGGAATTTTCCAAGCTGTTTAAAGGCACTGTCAATTTAGTTTATGGAAACTTCTAACTGTAATGCTCAATGAGTGAATGGGTGTGGAGTCAGGTGCAGAGAGCAAAGGTTTCGGGAAAAAACATGCTTTAATGTCCAAAATCAAAAAAGAACTAAATAGTTATACCCAACACAGGCGTAACTATTACTACAATAAGTACCCTTAGGTAAAAATACCAGGATAGCGAGAAAACCCAACAAAACACTAACACTTCTCACAAATACAGAAGAACAAGCCCGCACAAACAGAAGCGGGCTAAACGAACTTAAATAACACCACCCTAACACCAAACAATGAACAGGTGAAAACAATTAGAAAACCAAACGAACACGGAACAAAGGATCGGTGGCAGCTAGTAGACCGGCGACGACGACCGCCGAGCGCCACCCGTTCAAGAAGGGGAGCCACCTTCGGTAATATTCGTGACAGTACCCCCCCGGCGCACAGCTCCCGCAGCGCGCTGACGCCGGACTCGGGGACACAAGTTGCAGGGCGATCCGGATGGAGGCGATGGAACTCTCTTAACATAGATGGATCCAGAATATCCCCCACCAGGACCCAGCACCTCTCCTCCGGACCGTACCCCTCCCAGTCAATAAGGTACTGCAGACCCCTCACCCGGCGTCTTGAGTCTAGAATAGCTCATATCATGTACGCCGGGGACCCCTCGATGTCCAGAGGGGGCGAAGGGACCTCCGGAACTTCACCTTCCTGCATGGGACCAGCTACCACCGGCCTGAGGAGAGAGACATGAAACGCGGGGTTAATGCGATAATATGAAGGAAGTAATAATTGATAACAAACCTTGTTTATTCTCCTCAGGACTTTAAATGGCTCTACACACTGCGGGCCCAGCTTCCGGCAGGGCAAGCGGAGGGGCAGGTTTTGGGTCGAGAGCCAGACCCTGTCCCCCGGTGCAAACACGGGGGCCTCACTGCGGTGACGGTCAGCGGTCTTCTTCTGCCGTCCACTAGCCTGACGTAATGACTCCTGGACGGCCCTCCAGGTCTCCTTAGAGCGCTGCACCCACTCCTCCACCGCAGGAGCCTCGGTCTGGCTCTGATGCCATATTGCCAGGACCGGCTGGTACCCCAACACGCACTGAAACGGTGACATGTTGGTAGAAGAGTGGCTTAGTGAATTCTGGGCCATTTCAGCCCAGGGGATGTATCTTGCCCACTCCCCTGGCCGGTCCTGGCAATACGACCGCAGAAACCTACCCACCTCCTGGTTCACTCTCTCCACTTGCCAATTACTCTCCGGGTGATACCCCTAGGTCAGGCTGACCGAGACCCCAAGACGTTCCATAAATGCCCTCCACACTCGGGAGGTAAACTGAGGACCCCGATCAGAAACAATATCCTCGGGCACCCCTTAGTGCCGGAAGACATGGGTGAAAAGAGCCTCCGCAGCCTGCAGGGCCGGAGGGAGACCGGGCAACGGGATAAGACAGCAGGACATAGAGAACCGATCGACAACGACCAGGATCGTCGTGTTTCCCTGAGAGGGGGGAAGGTCAGTAAGAAAATCCACCGATATATCAGTCCACGGCCGAGTGTGGAACGGGGAGGGGTTGCAACTTCCCTCGTGGCAGGTGCCTAGGAGCCTTACTCTGGGCGCACACCGAACAGGAGGAGACATAGAATCGCACATCCCTCACCAAGGTGGGCCACCAGTACTTCCCCCTAAGACCTCGCACTGTCCTTGAAATACCCGGGTGACCCGACGAGGGAAGACTATGAGCCCATCGAATCAATTCATCACGAACAGCGAGCGGCATGTACCTACGACCCTCCGGACACTGTGGAGGCGCAGGTTCCTCCCTTAGCGCCCCTCGATGTACGCGTCCACCTCCCATACTACTGGTGCCACCAGCTTAGCCGCCGGAATGATGGGAGTAGGATCGATGGACCGGTCCTCAGTGTCATAGAGGCGGGACAGCGCGTCGGCCTTAGTGTTGAGGGAACCTGGTCGATACGAGATCGTAAAACGAAATCTGGTGAAATACATGGCCCACCTTGCCTGACGAGGATTCAGTCTCCTAGCTGATCGGATATACTCCAGGTTACGGTGGTCAGTCCAGAAGAGGAAAGGGTGCTTAGCCCCCTCAAGCCAGTGTCTCCACACCTTCAGGACCTTAACCATAGCCAACAACTCCCTGTCCCCCACACCCCACATCATAATTCCACTCCGCTGGCCCGAGCTTCTTCTGAAAAAAAAGCACAGGGGTGGAGCTTCGGTGGCGTACCCGAGCGCTGTGAGAGCACCGCTCCAACCCCAGCCTCGAATGCGTCCACCTCTACTATGAACACCAAAGAAGGGTCCGGATGCGCCAACACCGGCCCCTCGGTGAACAGCGCCTTCAACCTACGGAAAGCTCCGTCCGCCTCTGCTGACCACTGCAAACGCACCGCCCCCCCCCTTCAGCTGTGAGGTAATAGGAGCTGCTACCTGACCAAAACCCTGGCTAAACCTCCGGTAGTAATTGGCAAACCCTAAGAACCGCTGCACCTCCTTTACCGTGGTCGGAGTCGGTCATTCTCCATTACCACCCCCGAGCTGGAAATGCGATAACCCAGGAAGGAAACGGCTCGTTTGGAAAACTCACATTTCTCCGCCTACACGTACAGGTCATGCTCCAGCAGTCGCCCAAGAACCTTGCGCACCAGAGACACATGCGTGGTGCGTGTAGCGGAGTAGATCAAAATATCGTCAATATACGCCACCACACCCTGTCCGTGCAGGTCTCTGAGAATCTGGTCAACGAAGGATTGAAAAATAGCTGGAGCATTCTTTAACCTATACGGCATGACGAGGTACTCATAATGGCCAGACGTGGTACTAAACGCGGTTTTCCACTCATCTCCCTCCCGAAAACGCACCAGATTATACGCGCTCCTGAGATCCAGTTTTGTGAAGAACCACTCTCCGTGAAATGATTCCACTGCCATAGCGATGAGAGGTGGTCGGTAACTAAAACCCACCGTGATGGAATTGAGACCTCGATAATCAATACTCGGACGCAAACCACCATCCTTTTTCTTCACAAAAAAGAAACTTGAGGAGATGGGTGACATGGAGGGCCGAATGTACCCCTGTCCCAGAGCTTCCGTGACATATGTATCCATATCCGTGGTTAAAAAAACGAGTTTTGATGACTCCAACCTAAGTGTTTGTAAACTTCCCTCTTCAACTGGAGATAAGAGTATATAGCATAAAGATGTTTATATCTGACCAAAATTACATTGGCTTCCATTGCCTGTAAACCTGATTTGGTGAGTTATTTCAGACAACGCTAATCCTTTTAGCCTTCCTAACAGTGGTGGATTCTGGCAGTCTTTCCAGGCTGGCCTCAAAACATATGCCATCTCCTGAGCAAAATGTCACTCACAATGTGACGTGTCAGAGGGCAAGCATAATTCAATTCAATTATAAAGCCCTCTAAACGGACTACTGGATTATCCTCTATGGTTTCCTCAAGTGTAATGATGTAACTCTATGTTTTTAGATTAGGCCCTAGCACTCTCTAGCATAAGGGGAGTCTAAAAGAGGAGGAATTGGCCTCTCAATTTAATGCACATTGGCGTAATAAGCGTTAGGACTCATTATTGGATGGAGAAGAGCCTCTAATTTAGTCCCTCAAACACAAGTAATGAGGCATTTGAAATATTCTGTCGACATTAGGAGAATAGAAATTGGAGAGTCAGCTCCTAAGCTTTTTTCTTTGTAACACATTAAGTGCTCTCTTCATTTTTTTTTCTACCACAGGGAGTGGAGAGTCAATTTCTCACCTATTGAGTTCTACGGCTATTTGGCCTGCTTTGCACTGCCTTCCCATACTAATTTACATAATGATTTTAGAGCGGGTGTAAACCAGAAGCACATTCAAGGCTATTTTGCCAAGCTTTATTTTGGGCTTTTATCCAAAGGCAGAGATGCAAATTATGCATGTACATAATATCTGATGCTAAATAAATCTCAGCTGCTCTAAAATTTTTCCTTAACATGTTACAGTAGTGATTGGGACTTTACTAAACCAACCATGGCCGGCTTTAGCTTTTTGGGGGCCCTAAAGCCAAACATTTTAGTGGCCCCTTTATGATGGCAGAGTGAAAAAAATTTCAAGTTAATTTCCTCCAATTCCACACCTTTTGCCATGGGGCTGAGAGTAACTTTGCCGTTTTGAAACGTATTAACTGCAATTCTACACATTTTGCCATGATTTATGCTATTTTAATATGGCATTTCAGTGAGAGTGACTAACAAAATCAAGTGGAGCCCGTGAGGATCAGGGACACTGGGCACATGTCTTGCGTCAGTAATTCGACCATGATAACTAAGTTTAGACAGCTGGCAAAAAAATGTTTTGCTGACATTGGCTAGTGCTGCAGAACATTTTTGGTAGAGTATATATACAGTGCATTCAGAATGTATTCAGACCGCTTGACTTTCTCCTTATTTTGCTACCTTACAGCCTTATTCTAAAATTAATTAAGTTAAACATTTTCCTCATCAATCTACACACAACACCCCATAATGACAAAACAAAAACATATGTGTATATATATATATAAATATATTAAATGTATTAAAAATAAAAAACTGAAATACCTTATTTACGTACAGTAAGTTTTCAGACCCTTTGCTATGAGACTTGAAATTGAGCTGAGGTGCATTCTGTTTCCATTGATTATCCTTAAAATGTTTCTACAACTTGATTGGAGTCTACCTGTGGTAAATTAAATTGATTGGACATGATTTGGAAAGGCACACACCTGTCTACATCAGGTCCCGCAGTTGACAGTGCAGAAACCAAGCCATGAGGTCAAAGGAATTGTCCGTAGAGCTCCGAGACAGGATTATGTTGAGGCACAGACCTGGGAAGGGTAGCAAAACATTTCTGCTGCATTGAATGTCCCCAAGAACACAGTGGCTTCCATCATTCTTAAATGGAAGGAGTTTGGAACTACCAAGACTCTTCCTAGAGCTGGCCGCCCGACCAAACTGAGCAATCAGGGGAGAAGGGCATTGGTCATCGCTGTCAAAGGTGCTTCAACAAAGTACTGAGTAAAGGGTCTGAATACTTATGTAAATGTGATCTTTATACATTTGCCAAAATGTCTAAAAAGTTGTTTTTGCTTTGTTATTATGGGTTATTGTGTAGATTAATGAAAAAAAATATTTAATCAATTTTAGAATAAGGCTGTAACGTAACAAAATGTGGAAAAAGTCAAAGGGTTTGAATACTTTCCGAATGCACTGTATATAGTTATATATATATATATAATTATTTATTTTCTGGGGGGAGGGTGCTTTGCGTCTGCAGTAGCCTAAGTGGTCTCTTATGTCGCTTATGCCTGGAACCGGCCATGAAACCAACTATATTTACATATTTTCCAACCATATCCATCTCACAATGCCAAAGATTTCCCCCGATCAAAATTAACTCAAAGAAGTCTATTGCGGTTAAAAATATTTTTTTGTGTGTTTGAGCTTGGGACTATGATGTTCTATCTGCAAAAAGATCATTCTGAGATAATTGGCTGCAAAGCTTCGAACTGGTTTCGAATTGGTTTGAATGGTGTCAGCAATTTCTATCTTGTAATCTATTGAACTTAACATGAATTGGGGTATGTAGAGATCATTGAACAGAGCAAGGCTAAGTCAATAACTCAGTAGGTGACAAAAATGCAGATAGAACCTTATAGTACTAAGCTCTCGATATCATAAACCACAACATTTATGTAAACAAATGTCTGCTTTTTTCTCATAGACAAATACCTGCACATCTACAACAGACTGCTGTTTTTGACAGCAAAGACAGCGAAGGTAATTCATTACCTAGTGCATTTTTCCTAACCTTTAATAACATGAGAGCAATCCAAAAGATCCACTTTACCAGGGGTGATGAAGCAGTGGCCCATTCCACTGCCATAAACACAGCCCCATTAATAACATTATTAGAGTGGAAGAGATGTGGCAATTGCTACACAAACCCACTGTTACGTTCACTCAGCATGTTCTGCACAAACAGCTTAGCTTCCATGATCCCCCAGAGGTAGTAACAGGCAAGCAATTATAATAAAGGCCAGAAATAAATCTATCGCCCATGTAAGGATTTAATATCGCATCAATGTTGAGGGTACTAGTTAGTTTTCACCCTTGGGGTTTCTGGTTTCTAAGGGGCAAACAGGGATTGGAGTGACATTCACAAGCCTGCGTCTCTGAGAAATGTTTGCCTTTCAAGGTGATGCTGTCGATCACTACTTCACCGGTTCCCCGATGTTTCATGTTTCCATAGCAGTTTGATATATCAAAATATAATCCCAATTAAATGATTTTACCCATTTAAAAAAAAATCTTTATGTAAATGTATAACTCAGTTAGCGATGTGTGTTATGAGAATGAAAGGTTATAGAGTATTGTTTTTGTTTACAAGCAAATGTGACATTTGAGTGAAGCGCTTGCATTTTCACGTTTAAAAAAAAAATCTGTAGCAGAGTAGCTATGCGCTGATGTTGGGACTTTGACAGTGAGTGAGTGATGAACATGAAAACACACAAGACTGATGGCACGCCCCGTAGCTCTCACTTCTCTCATCATGAAGTCCTTTGAGAGGCTGGTTAAGGATCATATCACCTCTGCCTTACCTGACACTCTAGACCCACTTCCATTTGCTTTACCGCCCCAATAGATTCACAGACGATGCAATCGCCATCGCAGTGCACACTGCCCTATCCCATCTGGACAAGAGGAATACTTATGTAAGAATGCTGTTCATTGACGATAGCTCAGCATTCAACACCATAGTACCCTCCAAGCTCATCATCAAGCTCAAGGCCCTGGGTCTAAACCCCCGCCCTGTGCAACTGGGTCCTGGACTTCCTAACGGGATTCCCCCAGTTGGTGAAGGCAGGAAACAACACCTCCACTTCGCTCATCCTCAACACAGGGGCTCCACAATGGTGCATGCTTAGCCCCCTCCTGTACTCCATGTTCACCCGTGACTACTCACGCCTCCAACTCAATCATCAAGTTTGCAGACGACACAACAGTAGTAGGCCTGATTACCAACAGTGGACACCACTGGACACTTCCTATTTCACACTGTATTTAAATTCTGTATTCTTGCCATAGTTGATTGTAATAATTCTACTACTGTACATTGCATTTTAGTTACATGTTTTATTCACACCACATATTAATTTACATACTGGATTCTTGACATAGCTCACTCTAATATATCTACTACTGTACATAACATTCTTAGTATATCTTGTGTTAATTCTTCTAGTGAACAATACAATGCATTCGGAAATTATTCAGACCTCTTCAATCTTTCCACATTTTGTTACGTTACAGACTTATTCTAAAATGGATTACATTGTTTTTTCCCCTCATCAATCTACACACAATACCACATAATGACAAAGCAAAAACAAGATGATGCTCGATCGGGTTCAAGTCCGGACACTGGCTGGGCCACTCAAGGATATTCAGAGACTTGTCTCGAAGCCACTTCTGTGTTGTCTTGGCTGTGTGCTTGGGGTCGTTGTCCTATTGGAAAGTGAACCTTTGCCCCAGTCTGAGGTCCTGAACACTCTGGAGCAGGTTCACATCAAGGATCTCTCTGTACTTTGCTCATCTTTCCCTTGATCCTGACTACTCTCCCAGTCCCTGCCGCTGAAAAACATCCCCACAGCATGATGCTTCCACCACCATGCTTCAACATACGGATGGTGCCAGGTTTCCTCCAGACATGACAGTTGGCATTCAGGCCAAAGAGTTCAATCTTGGTTTCAGAATGCATAGATTGCATTTGAATTATTGTTACAGTGCTATTTGGGTTGTTAATTTTATTAATTCTGAAATGTCTTGATTTATTTATGTTTTTTTAAGAATTATTATTATTTGTGTACTTGATTGACATTTTACTGCATCGTTAGGAGCTAGTAACATAAGCATTTCGCTGCACCCACTATAGCATCTGCCAAACGATGTATGCGACCAATAAACTGTTTAAACTTCAACCCAAAATAATTTTCAGCATTTTCAATTTCTGCATTTCATTCACAAATTTTATATAATTTCCACACTGTGCCACATTTGTTATCCTTGTGTCCCTCTATTTTGTGAAAAAGTCACTTTTCAGTTATCAGAATAATTACTCTCCTTTATGACCATGTATTTTAAATGGATTCAATGACAGTTCTTATTGTGCCCATTTCTAGGGTGCTTTTGGCATCAGTAATGCCTCGCACGCAAGGTTCACCCAAAGCTCTTGCTAGCAAATTCGCATTTTAACTGTTCGCAGTCTATTACTGGTGGTAAGAACGAACGATTGACATAATTTTTATATTACATTTACCCCTATGATGTGCATGAGCACACGGGCGTGATCAATTTATAGTGGTCCCTGCAGCGTACACTCAAACCGGTGTGATTACACCACTTCATAGAACAACTAGTTAGGATTGATGCAACAGTTAGGGTTTGAGATGGCCACTCAGTTTTTTTAACAGAAACATTTTGCAGAAATACAGTCTTTATGTCCTCAATGTGAGCAGTTTATTTTTGGATGCAATGTTCAGACTTTGAAAGAAGTAGCAACAGTACAACAATTCTCACCCAAATCGGAAAATGCAGGCTACATTAGTCCTACCGCTGACTGAGAAACGGTGAGCTAACATAAGCAGACATATTTAGCTAATTCTCGGCTGACAGAAACCATAATATGAATTAGCTAATAGCAATTATTATTTACAATTCACATCACGGGCTCACCAGTATTCTAAATCATTTAGTAAAACACCTACAAAAAGTTTAAAGTAATCCGACGGTTGGTAGAGTTTGTGCACGGCGCCATGTTTGTTTTTCCACGCCAACCAAAGATAAAAAGAGGTGACAAGATGAGTTGGGTCTGTTTGCAATATGCATGTTGAAGGGGGTGTGTCATCTACCATAATTCACTTCCCATCATTCACTTCTGGAAGTTTACTCGAAAAACAAGTGAACCATCCCTTCACCTCATTTTGTTATAACATGTTTTGTCTGTCAGATGTTTACGTGACACCCAGAATGCTTTGTTTAATGTTAACAAAATGGCTCCACACAAAGCTGGCAATTAGCTTAGCATTAGCTCATCATAATCAGTACAACCTTCACAAAATGATTTTACACACATATGTGTCCATTACAATCTATGCAAGAATCGGAATCCATGATTTGTCACCAGCACTTGAAAATGTGAATAAAACCGTAAATAAAAAAAATATTACTGGACAAACGATTGTCTGATAATAATTTATTGATACAAATGGAGAGTGCTGGCAGTCACTCACTTAACCTCTGGAACACACATTCAGTGTTGTTGTGTGTACTGTATGTAGCTAGTGGGCTAAGCTGTAGCATTAGCAATGTCTTTCAAAAGGAGACAACTCACAAATGTGAACATTTTGGGAGTAATTCTGAGTATGAAGGTGAGGAATCAGATTCTGACAGTGACAGTGAGGTGCTGCCCCCCCCCATCCTTTTGGCCAAGAATCTAAGGACCCCTTGCCCGCCAACAAAGTCCCAGGGCTCTCTGAAGATGCTGGTGTTGATGAAGGCCGACCAACACTGGGTGAAGTACAGGTCTGCGGTTGCTGGAAGTCCGTCAGCCATTTCACCCCTCCTGGTCCTGCTGTTGGCTTTGAGTCCCAGTCTGGAGGGCAAAGCCCCTTGCCATCTCCCTCTGAGGCAGAGTGCTTCAAGTTTGTTCTGATAGAGGAGCTGGTGGGAGACAGTGGAGGAGACCAATCGCTATGCCTTGGATCTACAGGAGAAGAGAGAGCCAGGAGTGAGGGGGAAGCTCACTAAATGGATGACAACCACAATTAGTGAAATGTTAACCTTCCTGGTGACAGTCCTTCTCATGGGAATAGTGAAGATGAACTGCCTAAAGGGGATAATGGAGCACGGATTCTATGTTTGCAACTCTCTTATTTGCTGCTCTCTTTTCCCAAGACTGCTTCCTACTTCTGTTGCGATGCCTACATTTTATCAACAATGCTACTGCCAACCTAAATGACCCATTACACAAAAGGAAAATGTTCTTACCAGCCTGACATCGCCATTTGGTTGGACATTTTTGCCATACATGGACCTATGCTTTGATGAGTCCCTGTTTTTATGGAAGGGTATGCTGGTGTTCCGTCAATATATTCCCTCCAAAAAACACAGGTTTGGGGTCAAGTTCTTTGTTATGTGCGACATGAAGTCAGGATTTTTCCAGGACATTATAGTCTAAGGCCAGGGCAGCTTCATATGACACAACACAAGCTAATACTTCTCTGACGCCATTAGCATTGTTTTACAGAATTAATAGACAAATGTAGTTAGCTACATACGCCCAATTGAGTATAACACCATGAAGGTAATGAAATTCGTACCTTGCGTGTCTGCGGCTATAAAGGGATACAAACAGAATACATTGTGCTCCATACATACAGTGCATTTGAAAAGTATTCAGACCCCTTCCCCTTTCTATTTTGTTACGTTACAACCTTGTTCTAATATTGATTAACTATTTATTTTTCATCGATCTACACACAATACCCCATAATGACAAAGTGATATCCGATTTTTAGAAATGTTTGCACATTTATAAAAAAATACATAAAAAAAATACCGTATTTGTATAATTATTCAGACCCTTTGCTATGAGACTTGAAATTGAGCTCAGATGCATGCTGTTTGCATTGATCATCCTTGAGATTTTTCTACAACTTGATTGGAGTCCACCTGTGTTAAATTCAATAGATTGGATGTAGTTTAGAAAGGCACACACCTGTCTATATAAGGTACCACAGTTGACAGTCCATGTCAGAGCAAAGACCAAGCCATGAGGTCGAAGGAATTGCCCATAAAGCTCTAAGACAGGATTTTGTTGAGGCACAGATCTGGGGAAAGGTACCAAAAGATGTATGCAGCATTGAAAGTCCCCAAGAACACAGTGGCCTCCATCATTCTTAAATGGAAGGAGTTTGGAACTACCAAGATTTTTCCTAGAGATGTCCGCCCAGCCAAACTGAGCAATCGGTGGGGAAGGGCCTTGGTCAGGGCGGTGACCAAGAACGTGATGGTCACTGACAGAGCTCCAGAGTGCCTCTGTGGAGATGAGAGAAACTCCCAGAAGCACAACGTTCTCTGCAGCCCTCCACCAAAAACATTTTTTTGCTTTGTCATTACGGGGTGTGTAGATTGATGTGTGTAGATTGATAAGGAATTAAAAAAAAATCTATATTAGAATAAATCTGTACCATAAGAAAATGTGGAAAAAGTCAAGGGGTCTGAGTATTTTCCGAATACTGTGTACATACTGTGTACATACTGTGTACTACAGTAGAAATGACATAACACAATATGCAGAAACTATTATGATAACGCAATAAGGCACTTAACTGTGGTCCTTCTGTAGCTCAGTTGGTAGAGCATGGCGCTTGTAACGCCAGGGTAGTGGGTTCGATTCCCGGGACCACCCATACGTAGAATGTATGCACACATGACTGTAAGTCGCTTTGGATAAAAGTGTCTGCTAAATGGCATATATTATTATTATTATTATTAACTCTGGACATGTGTGCGTTCCTATCAAAGTATCATTAGTAAGGAAAACAACAATGAAGGTTTGTTTTCTGTTCTGACTGGAGATATGCCATACAAGTGTGTGAACAGGTGATTAGAATTCAGGTGATTAAGATCTGGAGAGTGAGCTGCGTTCAGGGGATCTACGTGTTTGAGGGTGTGAGTTGGAAGCAGAAGTTAAACTAGGTACTTTGATGTCCAAACTTGTCTATTATTGGTTTAGATTTGGTCCAGTCCATCCAACTAAATTTGGTCTTGTTTGTGGTGGAGCTCATTAAAATAATGTAGAATAATTTGTAGAAAATACCCAAACATGCAAAGGAGGATATTACATGTTCCTACATTTGTGTACCTATTTATAATACATCACCATGAAAAGAATGACATTAATATCCATAATTATACATTTCTGTGTATTACATATCAGGGACCCATGATGAAATTCCTCTACCGCAATTATTGCCCTAATATATACCACCTCCCAGAAGGGCGCATTGGAGTAGGAGGGCACATGTAGACCCCTATCTGTGCACATGTCTGCATATACAGTGCCTTCAGAAAGTATTCACACCCCTTGACCTTTTCCACATTTTGTTGTGTTACAGCCTGAATTGAACATTTATTAAATTGAGATTTTGTGTCACTGATCTACACACAATACCCCATAATTTCAGTGGAACTTTTCGTAGATTTGTTTTTTAAATTAATAAAATATTCGAAGCTGAAAGGTCTTGAATCAATAAGTGTTCAACCCCTTTGTTATGACAAGCCTAAATAAGTTCAGGAGTAAAAATCTGCTTAACAAATCTCATAATAAGTTGCATGGACTCATTCCGTGTTCAATTATAGTGGTTAACATGATTTTGTTAATGACTAGTCGATCTCTGTACCCCACACATACAATTGCCTGTAAGGTCCCTCAATAGAGAAGTGAATTTCAAGCACAGATTCAACCACAAAGACCAGGGAGGTTTTCCAATGCCTCGCAAAGAAGGGCACTGATTGGTACAGTAGATGTGTAAAAATAAAAAAAGCAAATGCTGAACATCCCTTCGAGCATGGTGAAGTTATTAACTACTATTACTTTGGATTGTGTATAAATACACCCAGTCGCTAGAAAGATACAGGCACCCTTCCTAACTCAGTTGCTGGAGAGGAAGGAAACTGCTCAGGGATTTCAGCATGAGGCCAATGGTGATTTGAAAACAGTTACAGAGTATAATGGTTATGATATTAGTTTTTTGGGGGGATAAAAATACATGGAATACATCTATAAGCGTAAGCAATACCTTTGTGATTCAATCAAATCAATCAATCAAATGTATTTATAAAGCCCTCCTTACATCAGCCGATGTCACTAAGTGCTATACAGAAACCCAGCCTAAAACCCCAAACAGCAAGCAATGCAGATGTGGAAGCACGGTGGGTAGGAAAATCTCCCTAAAAAGGCAGGAATCTAGGAAGAAACCTAGAGAGGAACCAGGCTCTGAGTTGATCGCCAGTCCTCTTCTGGTTGTGCAGGGTGGAGATTATAACAGTACATGGCCACGATGTTCAAACTTCATGGATGACCAGCAGGGTCAAATAATAATTCCATTTGACTTTCATGCAACATCATTATTTGGACTGGAGCCTAGAACACAGGCATGCTACTGTATGAGTTCCAGTCCCTGGAGCAGAGCTGCCTTTGAATTGAAGAGCTTGGAAGTTTAAAGCCAGGTGTCACCCTTTTCCCTCCCACCAACCAGCATGATATCGGCCTAGTTTTCCCTCCCGTCAATGCTCAAGCAGCCCGAAGCTCCAGTGTTTATGATGCTTCCCAGACTCACATATTTGGAGATGTTACTGCTCTATGACTCTGGGTGCTTATGAGTAGATACTTATATACTGTATGTTGGTGAGACACTAGAAGTTGGCTCTGATGTTTTTGGGGACTAGGTGTACAGGTAGTAAGTTTGGAAAATCTTTAGTAATCCGTTTGAAATTTTTAACCATTTTGGATTGGTTATAAATTAACATTAATTAACTAAAGAGTTGGAGAACATAGCTGTAACAACGCCTTTGATGTGTCAATGGATGGGATTTGCCAAAAGTACATTGTCATGATTCCTAAGGTAAAATATTCCATTAATGTCGGATACAAATGATATAGTAATTAAATAGAATATGTGGATTTTGAGTTGATTATAGGTTGCACATCTGCTGTAAAAAGTAGTCCAAGGTCGCACAGACATACAAACACACGCATGCACGCACATAAAAAAACCACACACACACACACATTTTGCTCTGCTGGGTTTTCTGAGGAAACAATGTGTGTCATTCAGCCAGGAGGGGTGAGTGCGGAGTCAAGCGCAGAGAGCAGAGGAAAATGGGGGAATCCAAACTTTATTGCGGTATCCACAATTAAAGCCAAAAACAACAGGCGAAGACAAAAGTGTCCAACCCAAAACTGGGCACAAACAGACAGGGAACACAACATGCAACCAACCTAGACTAACAGAGAACAAGCTCGCACAAAAGCAGGCGGGCCGAACAGGCTTATATAGTCCTGAACCAAAACTCAAACAAGAAACAGGTGCAACCAATAAGACATAACAAACAGAAAAGGGGATCGGTGGCAGCTAGTAGACAGGCGACGACGACCGCCGAGCGCCGAACAGGCAGGGGAGCCACCTTCGGTGGAAGTCGTGACAATGTGGCCATGTATTTCATACTCCTCTATTCCTTAGTGTAAAGTATTTGACCTCTTCAGAATTTCCTCTGCTGTTTGGCTCTTTAGAGCATTCTACTATAAAACCTGAGATTTCTGAATCGTCGCTGCCAAGCTTGAGAATCCAGCTACGTTTCACTTCCAAAAATATTTTATCCTACAAATTTCTACCTATAGGTTTGTCCTACTTACGAGCCTATTCCCAACAGTGCAGAGTTTAAAAGTGTGCAATCCAAATATTTGCTCAATGAAAAAGGAAATTGTAACAAAATAAAAACAATAATGACACTATATACAAGGAGAACCAGTACTGAGTCAATGTGCAGGGGTATAAGCTAGGTGAGGTAATTGAAGTAATACAGTATGTACATGTGTAGGGGTAAAAGTGACTAGGCAATCAGGATATACTGATTGGGGGGGGGGGTAGTGAGTGTGCATAGAGCCAGGGCAAGGGAGAGTCAGTTAAGATAAATACATAAATAATAAAAGGGGTTCAAGTGTAAATTGTCCGGGTAGCAATTTGATCAAATATTCAGCAGTCTTTTGGCTTTGGCGTAGAAGCTGTTCAGTTGCCTTTTGGTCACAGAGTTGGCGCTTGCCGTGCGGTAGCAGAGAGAACAGTATATGACTTGGGAGGCTGTAGTCTTTGACAATTACTGGCTATTGATAAATTACAGTTGAAGTAGGAAGTTTACATACACCTTAGCCAAATACATTTAAACTCAGTTTTTCACAATTCCTGACATTTAATAACAGTAAAAATTCCCTGTCTTAGGTCAGTTAGGATCACCACTTTATTTTAACTATTTATTTCAGCTTTTATTTATTTCATCACATTCCCTGTGGGTCAGAAGTTTACATACACTCAATTAGTATTTGGTAGTATTGCCTTTAAATTGTTTAACTTGGGTCAAACATTTCAGGTAGCCTTCCACAAGCTTCCCACAATACGTTGGGTGAATTTTGGCCCATTCCTCCTGACAGAGCTGGTGTAACTGAGTCAGGTTTGTAGGCCTTGCTCAAACACACTTTTTCAGTTCTAGCCACACATTTTCTATAGGATTGAGGTCGGGGCTTTGTGATGGCCAATCCAATACATTGACTTTGTTGTCCTGAATTCATTTTGCCACAGCTTTGAATGTATGCTTGGTTCATTGTCCATTTGGAAGACGCATTTGCGACCAAGCTTTAACTTCCTGACTGATGTCTTGAGATGTTGATTCAATATATCCACATAATTATCCTTCCTCATGAAGCCATCTATTTTGTGAAGTGCACCAGTCCCTCCTGCAGCAAAGCACCCCCACAACATGATGCTGCAACCCTCGTGCTTCACGTTTGGGATGGTCTTCTTTGGCTTGCAAGCCTCCCCCTTTTTCCTCCAAACATAACTATGGTTATTATGGCTAAACAGTTCTATTTTTGTTTCATCAGACCAGAGGACATTTCTCCAAATAGTATGACCTTTGTCCCCATGAGCAGTTGCAAACCGTAGTCTTGCTTTTTTATGCCTTTTTTGGAGCAGTGGCGTCTTCCTTGCTGAGGGGCCTTTCAGGTTATGTCGACATAGGACTCGTTTTACTGTGGATATAGATACTTTTGTACCTATTTCCTCCAGCATCTTCACAAGGTCCTTTGCCGTTGTTCTGGGATTGATTTGCACTTAATGCACCACAATATGCTAGAAGACAGAATGCGTCTCCTTCCTGAGTGGTATGACGGTTGCGTGGTCCCATGGTGTTTATACTTGTGTAATATTGTTTGTACTGATGAACGTGGTACCTTCAGGCGTTTGGAAATTGCTCCCAAGGATGAACCAGACTTGTGGAGGTCTACATTTTTTTTCTGAGATCTTGGCTGATTTATTTTGATTTTCCCATGATGTCAAGCAAAGAGGCACTGAGTTCGAAGGTAGCCCATGAAATACATCCACAGGTACACCTCCAATTGACTCAAATATGTCAAGTAGCCTAACAGAAGCTTCTAAAGCCATGACATAATTTTCTGGAATTTTCCAAGCTGTTTTTAAGGCACAGTCAACTTGGTGTATGTAAACTTCTGACCTACTGTAATTGTGATACAGTGAATTATACGTGAAATAATCTGTCTGTAAACAATTGTTGGAAAAATGACTTGTGTCATGCACAAAGTAGATGTCCTAACCGACTTGCCAAAACTATAGTTTGATTAACAAGAAATTTGTGGAGTGGTTAAAAAATGAGTTTTAATGACTCCAAACTAAGTTTATGTAACTTTTTCCATTTGGAGCCATTCATATAAGAACATAAAATTGAAAAGCTCCATTGTGAAATAAACACCCTAAAGAAATCTTCCAACATCCACAGACCTTGATTATCAGCTCCCTCCAATGCTGTGCTGACATGAACAGAGTGACGCATTTCCTGGGGTCTTGATTTCTGACTACCATCAGGGCACTGCAACTGAGCATGTTTTAATCTCTGGCAACTGCCATTATCAAGCTAGATGCCTTCGGTAGAGGTTTGAGCAGGACTTATTTAGTCATTGACTCCCGCCCGCACCTGCAGGTTTTCATACCGCACCTGCCCACACCTGCTGGGCGCTACTGAAAGAGCTGGTCCCGAACCCAACTGCAGTCCCGTAATGTTATTTTATGCGTATGTGACTCAGCACACTTGTCCCAGCAAATTTGGAACAAGTAAGCCTACTCTATTTAATTGAGACCAAATGCACACCTGATCTCGCAAGTATTGCTACTAAACATGATGCAGCATCAATGATGAAAGTGGACACTTTCTCTAGAGCAACGTTTTGTATATAGGAATAAGCCTACCTTTTATGAGGATGATTTGCAGGCAGAGACAAATACAGTGCCTTCAGAAGGTTTTCATACCCCTTGACTTAATCCACATTTTGTTGTGTTACAGCCTACATTCAGAATGGATTCATTTGATTTTTGGCTCTCCCATCTACACATAATACCCAATAATGGCAAAGTGAAAACATACAGTATTTGTGGATTTTTTTCAAATGTATTGAAATTGAAATACTGAAATGTAATTTACATAAGTATTCACACCCTAGAGCCAATACACATTAGAATCACCTTTGGGTTAATCTTTAAAAGCTTTGCACACCTGGATTGCACAATATTGGTCAGCTCTCCCGCTATCTCTCTCAGAATGACCTTCTTGATCCAAATCAGTCAGGTTTCAAGACTAGTCATTCAACTGAGACTGCTCTTCTCTGTATCACGGAGGCGCTCCGCACCGCTAAAGCTAACTCTCTCTCCTCTGCTCTCATCCTTCTAGACCTATCGGCTGCCTTCGATACTGTGAACCATCAGATCCTCCTCTCCACCCTCTCCGAGTTGGGCATCTCCGGCGCGGCCCACGCTTGGATTGCGTCCTACCTGACAGGTCGCTCCTACCAGGTGGCGTGGCGAGAATCTGTCTCCTCACCACGCGCTCTCACCACTGGTGTCCCCCAGGGCTCTGTTCTAGGCCCTCTCCTATTCTCGCTATACACCAAGTCACTTGGCTCTGTCATAACCTCACATGGTCTCTCCTATCATTGCTATGCAGACGACACACAATTAATCTTCTCCTTTCCCCCTTCTGATGACCAGGTGGCGAATCGCATCTCTGCATGTCTGGCAGACATATCAGTGTGGATGACGGATCACCACCTCAAGCTGAACTTCGGCAAGACGGAGCTGCTCTTCCTCCCGGGGAAGGACTGCCCGTTCCATGATCTCGCCATCACGGTTGACAACTCCATTGTGTCCTCCTCCCAGAGCGCTAAGAACCTTGGCGTGATCCTGGACAACAAACTGTCGTTCTCAACTAACATCAAGGCGGTGGCCCGTTCCTGTAGGTTCATGCTCTACAACATCCGCAGAGTACGACCCTGCCTCACACAGGAAGCGGCGCAGGTCCTAATCCAGGCACTTGTCATCTCCCGTCTGGATTACTGCAACTCGCTGTTGGCTGGGCTCCCTGCCTGTGCCATTAAACCCCTACAACTCATCCAGAACGCCGCAGCCCGTCTAGTGTTCAACCTTCCCAAGTTCTCTCACGTCACCCCGCTCCTCCGCTCTCTCCACTGGCTTCCAGTTGAAGCTCGCATCCGCTACAAGACCATGGTGCTTGCCTACGGAGCTGTGAGGGAACGGCACCTCAGTACCTCCAGGCTCTGATCAGGCCCTACACCCAAATAAGGGCACTGCGTTCATCCACCTCTGGCCTGCTCGCCTCCCTACCACTGAGGAAGTACAGTTCCCGCTCAGCTCAGTCAAAACTGTTCGCTGCTCTGGCTCCCCAATGGTGGAACAAACTCCCTCACGACGCCAGGACAGCGGAGTCAATCACCACCTTCCGGAGACACCTGAAACCCCACCTCTTTAAGGAATACCTAGGATAGGATAAAGTAATCCTTCTCACCCCCCTCCCCCTTAAAATATTTAGATGCACTATTGTAAAGTGGTTGTTCCACTGGATGTCATAAGGTGAATGCACCAATTTGTAAGTCGCTCTGGATAAGAGCGTCTGCTAAATGACTTAAATGTAATGTAAATGTAAATGTAATATTTCCACAAGACTTCAAGCTCTGTTAAATTGGTTTTGATCATTGGTAGACAACCAAGACTTAAGTCTTGTCATAGATTGTCAAGCAGATTTAAGTCAAAAGTGTAACTCAGCCACTCGGGAACATTCACTGCCTCTTGGTTAGTAACTCTAGTGTAGATTTGGACTTGTGATTTAGGTTATTGTCCTGCTGAAAGGTGAATTCATCTCCCAGTGTCTGGTGGAAAGCACACTGAACTAGGTTTTTTTCTCTAAGATTTTGCCTGTGCTGAGCTCCATTCCATAATTTTTTTTATCCTGAAAAACTCCCCTGTCCTTAACGATTAGATGGATACCCATAACATAATAATAATATAAATATAATATATGCCATTTAGCAGACGCTTTTATCCAAAGCGACTTACAGTCATGTGTGCATACATTCTACGTATGGGTGGTCCCGGGGATCAAACCCACTACCCTGGCATTACAAGCGCCATGCTCTACCAACTGAGCTACACAGGACCAGACAGGATGCAGTCACCACTATACTTGGAAATATGGACAGTGGTACTCAGTAATGTTTGGGGAAAAATACAATACAACACAGCACTTTGTATTCAGGACAAAAAGTGAATTGATTTTCCACATTTTTTGCAGTATTACTTTAGTGCCTTCCTTCTTTTCATCTGTCAATTAGGTTAGTATTGTGGAGTAACTACCATATTGATGATGCATCCTCGGTTTTCTCCTATCACAGCTATAAACTATTTGAAACTCACCAATGGCCTTGATGTAAAATTCCTGAATGGTTTCCTTCCTCTCCGATAACGGAGTATCTTTGTAGTGACTGGGTGTATTGTTACACCATCCAAAGTACAATTAATAACTTCACCATGCTCAATGGGATATTCATTGTCATATTTAATTGAATTGGAAAGATAAATGCTACGTGATTCTCCGCCCATGCATAGGCATCCTACACTATTTAATAAAGACCACACACACAGTATACTAGGCGCACTTGATCTCTCATGACCAACTAGGAGAGGAGAGGTGGCCTACTTAACTTGAAGCAGCGAATCTTGAGAGTGTGTGTATAATGGGACAAAGTTGTGTGTTTAATACAATAGGTAGGCCTAGGCTAACTCACACAAAGCAGAAAGACGACCGTTTGCAAATAATCTGCGGAATGACAAAATATATTTTCAGCCCAATGTTGTCTGTCTTACTACCCGCTCCCAACCGCAGCATGAAAAATGCTGACACAATGATGTCAACCCTCTAGACTACAGTCAACTGTTCCTTCACAGACTCTCCAGCCCATTCATCTCAGCAGGAGACTTGGAGGGCCGAGATGTATAGACTCTGCTCCCTGCTTTTCATCAGCCAGTTAGTCTGGTCAGGTCTCCTCGCTCTGAAGTCACACTGAGGGAAACTAGACTGCCAAAGGTTAAGACCCACTGAGGGAGTTGCAGTGTAGTTTAGCGTGTCCCTTCGCTTTACAACAAAATGTCAGATTCCTTGGTAGAGGTGTTATACCTGTTTTGAAAGCACTTGACTGCTGTTGCTACCGTTGACCGGCTATGGTTGATAGAGGGTTGGAGATGGTTTATAATGTACTTATGGCATTATTGATGTGATAAGAACCAGTGATGGCTGATTAAGGTATCTGTAATGAAAATCAGGCTCTGATATTTACATGTTGTGTTGACCATCTTCAGATGCTTACTTTGCAAACGTCTGTGTTCAACAAAACGGATATGTCCAGCAAGTGAAAGCAAAAGTATATTTCATAGGGCACCAAATTCTTAAGTGAAATTGACCTTACATAAAGGTGAACTACACTGAACTAAAATATAAATGCAACATGCAACAATTTCAACTATTTTACTGAGTTACAGTTCATGTAAGGAAATCAGTCAATTTAAATACAGTCATTAGGCCTTAATCTATGGATTTCACATGACTGGGAATACAGATATACTGTACATCTGTTGGTCACAGATATCTTAAAAAAGGGTAGGGGCATGTGTTGTCCCACTCCTCTTCAATGGCTGTGCGAAGTTGCTGGATATTGCCGGAACTGGAAAACGCTGTTGTACACGTTGATCCAGAGCATCACAGACATGCTCAATGGGTAACATGTCTGGTCAGTATACCGGCCATGGAAGAACTGGGACATTTTCAGCTTCCAGGAATTGTGTACAGATCCTTGTGACATGGGACCGTGCATTATCATGATCAAACATGAGGTGATGGCGGTGGGTGATTGGCAAGACAATGGGCCTCAGGATCTCGTCATGTCATTCAAATTGCCGTCAAAAATGCAAATGTGATAGTTGTCTGTAGTTTATGCCTGCCCATACCATAATCCCACCGCCACCATGTGGCACTCTGTTCACAATGTTGACATCAGCAATCCACTCACCGACACGATGCCATACATGCTGTCTGCCATCTGGGGTACAGTTGAAATCAGGATTCATTCTTGAAGAGCACACTTGTCCAGCGTGCCAGTGGCCATCGAAGGTGAGCATTTACCCACTGAAGATCGTTATGACGCCGAACTGCAGTCAGGTCAAGACACTGGTGAGAACAACAAGCATGCAGATGAGCTTCCTGATACGGTGTCTGACAGTTTGTTCAGAAATTCTTCAGTTGTGCAAACCCACAGTTTCATCAGCTGTCCGGTGGCTGGTCTTGGACAATCCCACAGATGAAGAAGCCAGATGAGGAGGTCCTGGGCTGGTGTGGTTACACTTGGTCTGCGGTTGTGAGGTCAGTTAGACGTACTGCCAAGTTCTCTAAAACAATGTTGGAGGCGGCTTATGGTAGAGAACTGCACATTCATTATCTATCAACAGCTCTGGTGGACATTCCTGATGGCCTTGAGCTAGAAACTGTTTTTCAGTCTCTCGGTCCTAGCTTTGATGCACCTGTACTGACCTCGCGTTCTGGATGGTAGCGGGGTGAAGAGGCAGTAGCTTGGGTGGTTGTTGTTCTTGATTATCTTTTTGGCCTTCCTGTGACATCAGGTGCTGTAGGGCAGGTAGTTTTCCCCTGGTGATGTGTCTGGAGAGCCCTGTGATTGTGTGCGGTGCTGTTGCCATACCAGGCAGTGATGTAGCCCAACAGGTTATTCTCAATTGTGCATCTGAAAAGTTTGTGAGGGTTTTAGGTGACAAACCAAATCTGTAAGGATTGGAGAAAGCTATTCTGTGGCATTTAAAAGTAGGTTAGGAACTGTCCCCTAAATGAGCCAGAAAGGAACATTAGAAATGCATAATAATTAGAGCATTAGATAGAAAGGTCAATGAGATGTACGAGAGCAAACCACTCACCCCATGGTCCCCAATCACTGGTTACATACCTATCTGCCTTTCCTATCCATTATAATAACCCTTATTAGCCACACTGGATGTCACAAATGCAACATGTAAGTCCAGGTTCAATTTAGAGTTTTATTACACCTACATAGCAGTCAATGCAGACTGAAATCCAACATTCAAATGGCATATGCCTATCTAAAGTATATATTTATACATTTATATATGATAGTGTCTCGTGAGAATGTACAATGTTCTATATGGTAATGACCATAAATGAGTTGTAAGCTTGCTACATGGTTTTGATGGTTTGAATTGTGATGGTTGAGATGAAGTCAACATTTTTCTAACAAAAGTGCTGTATCTATATTCTTACTAAATGTATAATTGAATGATAGTACTTTCAATTAGAATTTAATTCAATGTTTTTTTGTCCACTTTCCTTAGTACCTGCAAAGATCACAAACATATCGACGGACATCACAGTGAACGAGGGCAGCAACATTACTCTAATGTGTCTTGCCATTGGACGACCAGAACCCAACATCATATGGAAGCATCGCTCGGCAAAAGGTAAGACAGGGCCTCTACCAATACTAACTCTGCAAACAGAGGTGGGTCGTTCTTGAATTGAAGTGGCATTGGGCATGTCATTTTTTAAATCAAATTAACAGAATTTTTCTATTCTAAATCAACTGATATGGCAGCTTAAATGACTTTCAATCATTTTTAAGGAGTAGGCTAGGAGTAGTAGCATCAATGATGGTTACACCAGTGACACATTTTAAGTAATTGAGGATGTTCTTAAATGGAGGCCACAGATGCTCAAATCTAAGGTGATTGACATTTTATAAATTAACGCTGGGCCAGTGTGTATATGGTTCCACACTTTTCAGTGTTAAAGAGGAATTGACACAAATTTAGCACCATCAAATGTAATGCCATTTGTGAATCGGCCATAGATATGCACATGTTCATGTTTTCATTATTCGTAGAAAGTTTGGAAATGAAGTAGTCTGTGTTTGTGAAAATTCTATCGCAATGAATGAGCAAGTGGCCGTGCGTTTGGGCAATTAATAGACACTGCAGTAAATGAAAGCTAATACAACTTGTCCATCTTGTCCAGGTCGGAATCTACACAGACCCGTTGCTCCATTACCAATCACAGCTAGAGTAGACCTGTTATGCAAGAAGACCATGCCATATAGCCTATGCCATTCACATTGATGTTGCACTACTGGACTGTGCTTACAGGCAGCAGAACAATGCATTTTTGTTTAGATAATTATTTAGAAAGCACGAGCCAAAGTCACAAAAGAAACCTGAATGGTTTTCTGCAAATATATAAATACCACGTCTTACTTTTGGGAACTTTAAATTGAATCCAACAACCAAGAAGTAGGCTATTTATTCCTCAGTTGCCTATGCACAACAACAACAACATTAGCCTGAGCCAGATTAGCTCAAATCTAGCAAAGGGGACGGTAGATAAACCCTCAAACTTTTCAGTGTGTAGTTGCCAGTCTAAATTGCACTGTGAATACAATGACGAATAGTTGCCTGCCCGGCTTGCAGCAGCCTGCCCCAATCCCATAATAACCAACGTTTTAACAAGTGATATGATTTATAGCTGGCCTGCCTGCTCATTTGATCGATGCCAAATACATTTGGACAACTATGAGATATGCTAACAGTCGTTCAAGTTTGAGTAGATGAGTAGCTATTTTATTAGTGCATGAGTCACATTTCTTGGTAGCTAACCAAATGACTTCAATACCAGTAGCTGTAGCCACTGTAGCGGGAAAAAAGTTTTGCAGAAGAAGTCTGACACTCACCCACTTCCAGGCGATGACATGACATCCTTCCAGCAGCTAATTCCAGCAGCTACAGTACAAGGCTCTGTGTCATTTTATAGGTTCCAGCTAGCTTAATGATTGAGCTATCAAGTCTTACACTGTAGCTAGCTTGCTTAATAAGTAGACCTAAATAAAGAGTAAATAGATAAGCAATAGCCTTAGCCACATACTACATATTTGGATTGATTGTGTTGAGATTCCCAATCACTGCCCTTTTCATCCGTTTTTTGTCCAACATATTGGGTGAGTGAAACTGAAACAGTTCGTCGCCAGGATGTCTGGAGGCAACAAATCGAATCAAATTGTATTTGTCACAATACAACAGGTGAAATGATTTGTGAGATTTGTCACAACCTTACAGTGAAATGCTTACTTACAATCCTTTAACCATCAATGTAGTTTTAAGAAATAGCAACAACAAGAAAAAATAATATAAATAACAAATAATTAAAGAGCAGCAGTAAATAACAATAGCGGGGCTATATACAGGGGGTACCAGTACAGAGTCAATGTGCGGGGGCAAGGTAATTGAGGTGATATGTACATGTAAGTAGAGTTATTAAAGTGACTATGGGGGCCTCCTGCATCGCAGTGCCACCAGAGATTCTGGGTTCGAGCCCAGGCTCTGCCGCAGCCTGTCGCGACCGGGAGGCTCATGGGGCGATGCACAATTGGCCCAGTGTCGTCCAGGGTTAGGGAGGGTTTGGCCAGCAGGGATATCCTTGTCTCATCGTGCACTAGTGACCTCTGTGGCGGGCCGGGTGCAGTGCACGGTGACCAGGTCGCTAGGTGTGAGGTGTTTCCTCCAACACATTGTTGCGTTTGGCTTCCGGGTTGGATGTGCGTTGTGTCAAGAAGCAGTGCGGCTTGGTTGGGTTGTGTTTCGCAGGACGCATGGCTCTCGACCTTCGCCTCTCCTGAGTCTGTACGGGAGTTGAAGCGCTGAGACAAGAGAAAAAGGGGTAAAATAAAATGTTTATAATTTCTTAAAAAGTGACTATGTTGAGGCCGATAATAACAGAGAGTAGCAGAGGTTTTATTGTGCCTCCTCCACAACTGTCTTGGTGTGCTTGGACCATCTTAGTTTGTTGGTGATGCGGACGCCAAGGACCTTGAAGCTCTCAATCTGCTCCACTACAGCCCCGTCGATGAGAATGGGGGTGTCTTCGGTCCTCCTTTTCCTGTAGTCCACAATCATCTCCTTTGTCTTGATCACGTTGAGGGAGAGGTTGTTGTCCTTGCACCACAAACTTAATGATGGTGTTGGAGTCATGCCTGGCCATGCAGTCATGAGTGAACAGGGAGTACAGGAGGGGACTGAGCACACACCCCGGAGGGGCCCCGATGTTGAGGATTAGCGTGGTTTATGTGTTGTTACCTACCCTTACCACCTGGGGCGGCCCGTCAGGTAGTCCAGGATCCAGTTGCAGAGGGAGGCGTTTAGTCCCAGGGTCCTTAGCTTAGTGATGTGCTTTGAGGGCACTATGGTGTTGAACGCTGAGCTGTAGTCAATGAATAAATGAATAGAATTCTCACATAGGTGTTCATTTTGTTCAGGTGTGAAAGGGCAGTGTGGAGTGAAATAGAGATTGCATCATCTGTGGATCTGTTTGTGCGGTATGCAAATTGGAGTGGGTCTAGGGTTTCTGGGATAATGGTGTAGATGTGAGCCATGACCAGCCATTCAATGCATTTCATGGCTACAGACGTGAGTTCTACGGGTCGGTAGTCGTTTAGGCAGGTTACCTTAGTGTTCTTGGGCACGGGGACTATGATGGTCTGCTTGAAACACGTTGGCAATACAGACTCAAGACAGGGAGAGGTTGAAAATGTCAGTGAAGTCACTTGCCAAATGATGTACTAACTGTGATTTACTGCCTGATTGCAATATTTATTAGACTACCTATTTAATTGAACCTTTATATAACTAGGCAAGTCAGTTAAGAACAAATTCTAATTTCCAATGACGACCTACCTCAAGATCTATTGGATAATTTTATGAATCATTCATTGACTACATGCATGAAATTTTACCAACAATGCCTTACTCTACATAATAGAATTTTGAGTCAAGTAGAACCTATTTTTAAAACCTTTATAAAGTTGGTTTTGAATCATTAACTGAGAATTTGATACTGTATTTTAGACCGATATTATGATTATATGTTTGTTTCATTTCTGTACAGTAGTTAAAACAGTTTCAGTAACTCTTTAAATTGACAGTGTGGTGCTTAATACTGACACTGTTACACTTTGTTAGTGTTAGGGAATTAACACTTTTAGTGTTATGCAATAACACTTCTAAGGTTATTTTAAGACTATGAAGTGTATATAGTTTGCACCAATGGTGTTATGCTCATATAGTATTTTTAACCATTACTCTAAGAGGCCTGCATCTCTTGACAAGGTCACTTAGTGTTGGATTAAGGACATTACAATATTATAAACAATACTATAGACACGGTCGTTGAATTCAGTTTCAGTCCTTTGGCCTTCACCAAGTGAGTTCGTAGGCAGAGGTTATCATTAAAATCAAACTCTTTATGACAATACATTACATATCTCATCAAACCTTATTTTATGGCCTAGTTTTACCCTAATACAGTGGCTTGAAACTCATTGTGTACAGTCCACATCAGGCCTACAAATCACATTATGCTGGCTTGCAAACTACTGGAATCCAACAAGAGTTGGGATATTCAACAGCGGGAGTTTTCATTCAACCACAACCTGCATTCAGATTGAATATTAGAGTATTAAACATTGATAAAGGAGACTACAACAACCCTTTAAACTGGAATAACCATTTCAGTAATGGGTGGAGTAAAACTAACTAACTGATTGGATTGCTTAAGAAAAATGTATGTTATTATCTTTGTGTAGCATAAGATTAATCAATCAAACAATGTACTTGTAAAAACACAAATAATAAAAATTATCCCACAAAAATATACCAGCAGTAGAGCATGCTGGGAAATATGATAATGATGTGTGTGGTTTTGATGGGAAAGTTTTACTGTCCACAGAGTAAGACTGACACAATCACACTCACACTCAACGTAATACCAACACTGGGGTTATTTTACGCCAATGAGTGTTCATTTAACATTTACAGAGTTATTTTATTGCAAGAATCAACACTAGAAATGTTACACTGAAAAATCAACACTAGGTAACACTGGCCAATATGCCGTGTACTCATCACTACTGGGACAAGCCAATTTGCTTTCCCTAATTTCTTTAAACAATACATAAACATATAATGCTGCAGTATAAAGGACTTGGATTATGTAATAGCTACTGTAAATTGGACCGTGCAGTTAGATTAATAAGAATTTAAGATTTCTGCCAATATCAGATATGAATATGTCCTGGGAAATGTTCTTGTTACTTACAACCTCATGCTAATCGCATTAGCCTACATTAGCTCAACCGTCCTGCAGGGCACCCCCCGATCCTGAAGGAGTTATAACTAATTTTAATCTAACTGCACTGTCCAATTTACAGTAGATATTAGAGTGAAATAATACCATAATATTTGTTTGAGGAGTGTGCACAGTTTTGAACATGAAAAGTTATTAATAAACAAATTAGGCACATTTGGGTAGTCTCGATACAACATTTTGAACATAAATATAATGGTTCATTGGATCAGTCTGAAACTTTGCACATACACTGCTGCCATCTAGTGGCCAAAATCTAAATTTCACCAGGGCTGGAAAAATACATTATGGCCTTTCTCTTGCATTTAAAAAATTATGGTACAAAGAAAAAAACAGTTGTGTTTTTATTTGTATTGTCTTTTACCAGATCTAATGTGTTATATTCTCTATATTTCCATGAACTTAAAAGTGTTTCCTTTCAAATGGTACCAAGAATATGCATATCCTTGCTTCAGGGCCTGAGCTACAGGCAGTTAGATTTGGATATGTCATTTTAGGCTAAAATTGAAAAGGGGCTAATCCTTATCAAACAACCACCCTAAAACAAATGCCCAGATTTTCCAGTGTTTAACTTGAATATCATAATTTTTCTGCTAACTTTTGTCTCATTACAACCAAGAGTTAAAGGGTAACTGTTTAATGAAAGCCCTGTATGAATAAACCAGCACCACCAAATCAGATGGTGTCATTCTCCGTGATTGGAATTGAGTGTAATTAAAACCATACTCCATTTCAATGCAATGCATACATTATGGTGGTAATGTTGATCTACCAACTCCACTCTATTGAATTGGGCAATAACAGAGAAAGGAAACCAATATTAATTTAGTTGTCATTACAGGAGCCATAGACAGACACACAGCACCAACAAAAGCATCACAAATCACTTCTGTGAAAACCAATAAGCAATGTCTTTAGCTGAGACTGTCTGTTAATGTCAGGGAAATGCAGAGATATGGCAGGTTATCTTACTTGGCATTTATGTGCGAGCTGTAATGAAAGAAAGAAAGGAAGAAGATGAGGGATGTTTGGCTGCCTCGCAAAGAAATTCTCAGACGTGTGTAGGAACTTAAATGCGTTCTAGAGTGACATTTCTCCACTCTTTTCCCAGTTTGCCTCCATCGCTGTCGCTTCTGATTATGGACCACTCCCAAAAAGCATTTATGTCTGTAAGAATTGCAGTAAAGTGACTGCTAAGTGACTGGGCCATATTTTGACAACACATTTGAAAATAAGTCCAATAAACCAAATTATACATAACTGAGCTAAACAAGCATGACTAAATATCAAACAATCAATGAGAGAAGCACCAAGGCATCGAATGGGGATTATTCTATCTGGTGTGAATATTGAGTATCACATTCAGTGGTGTCAGCCAAGAACATGAGGAAATGTAACTGAAGCAGCTACTGAAGCAGAAAGACACCTCACCTCACTGTGTGGAGGATGACAAGTGACAGGACAGGAGAGCAGCCATCACTGGGAACAATATTAGCTCAATTATATTTTCAATACTGCTGTTGACATTTTACAGTCCACATCCCAGTGGGGGGGGGGGGGGGGGGGGGGGGGGCTCAGTCATTCCCTTAATACTGTATATGTGGTTGCCCTCAGTCATTCCCTTATTTGCATGTGATCAATTCAAGTTTAATATTGATTCAGTGCACTACAAGCCTGTGTCTCCACTTCTTTTTCATCGGGGACAACCGTGAATTATTCAACGCTGCCCCTTCATCTTTGGCTGCCAGCCTCTCTAAAAGGATTAGAAGATGTGTGCATGAGAAAAACAGTGCATGTAGAGGACAATGCACTGCCGGGCCAAATGGATCAATGTGGGCCATTAAAGGGGGGGCACATGTTATATGGAGGAGGTTACAAGTGTCCTTTCGTCAGACTGTCAGAAACTTCATATTGGACATTCCTCATTTAAAACGATGGTAAACACTGAAGACTTTGCAGTTTGCAAATGAGTGCTGCATTGTGCGGCCTACACGGTGCCTGCTGCTCTGTCACAATCTGATCAACAGCTTGATATTATTTTTGCTGCCTTATCCACTCTCCCATTCAATGTTGTTGTAAGATTGCTACTTTTACACGACACAACACAGAAATGACAGGGGCCGTCAATCAAGTTGTCTACTTTCCTTCAAGGATCCATTTTTATTTCCAAATTGTGTTCTAATTTGTTTCTTGGGGGAGACAAAATTGCCAGTTAGAAAAGTTCCTGTTGGAGGCTTGAAGGTCTGTGCCCTCTAATTTTGCAGTGTCAGTGGATGATTGACAGCTCTATGGCATTGTGGACTGGCGTTGTTGGCTCTTGACAGCTCTCGTTATGAGTGGCAATCAGACTATTATACAGGGGAAAACGTATGGCTTTCCATTTGCTGTGATACGTCTTTCAATGGGAACAATCTTGCATTATTACTGATAGCTGTCTGTCAGTGGAGTGATCACGTAATCAGTGGGGATAAAAGTCCGAATGCTAAAGGTTTACTTACACCAGTGGGATGGGAAGGTTCTACAAACAGCAATGGATTGAATACAATGCAAAGTGCACATGCAGGGATGAGCATAGGTTTTCTTGTAAGGTTTGGGTTAAGACATTGGCCAATGTCCTGTCTACCACTGGTAAAAGGCTTTTCCCTGATGTAGTTATTGGTACTGTCTTGGATGAGCATGGCCCAATTTGCTTCATGCTTTTACAGAAGACCTGTTTTTTAAGGGCATAAAGAAGGGCTGCCCAAACCTCTTCCTGGAGATCTACTGTCCTGTAGGTTCTGTCCAACCCTAACCTATGTTACGAAACCAATAACTAGCCTACTGATTGTGCTGTACTCATTATGTCTTTGGGTCTTAGGCCTACTTAACTGGTCTGTAACCTGATTTAGAAATCAGTGTAAGCACCTAGGTGTTGAATGTACTATATACGTGCCTAGAGAGACAGCAACCTTACCCTTTGTCCAGGGCCAGCTCTGTCTCTCTTGACCTCTTTCCAGTCCAAGTGGATTATTATTTGTGACCGACTGGCTCGATTTGTACTTATGTAGCAACAATATAAATGTCATTTTTTACGTTGGATAAAAATAGAGTCTCTGTAGTGGATGGTATATCATACATTACAGTTGAGGAACAATGGGAAAGTCATTCTGTTTTGAATGTTGATAAACTTGTAACCTCATTTTTGAGAAAATGGCCCTTGAATATTTTGGTACCTACTGGAGAGCTCTTCTTTTTGACACCCATTCCACATCGTTCACTCTCGTTTAAGCTTTAGCCCCACCCATCTCTTTAACCTGTTAGTCCTACCCACACCGTATTCGGTAGCGTAATCATAGCCTCAAGCTCATTACCATAACGCAACGTTAGCGATTTCTAAAAATCGCAAATGAAATGAAATAAATATGCCTATCCTCAAGCTTATCCTTTTCTTAACAATCCTGTCGTCTCAGATTTTCAAAATATGCTTTAGAACCAGAGAAAATCAATAATTTGTGTAAGAGTGGTGATAGCTAGCTTAGCATTTAGCGTTAGCATTTAGCACGCAACATATTCACAAAAACCAGCAAAGGGATCAAATAAAATAATTTACCTTTGAAGAACTTCAGATGTTTCAATGAGGAGACTCTCAGTTACATAGCAGTTGTCCAGTTTTTCCTGAAAGATGCTTGTGTAGGACACAACGTTCCGTTTTGTTACTATGCATTTGGCTACCGAAACTAACCTAAAATTCAGTCACCTACACGTCAAACTTTTTTCCGAATTAACTCCATAATATCGACTGAAACATGGAAAACGTTGTTTGAATCCATCCTCAAGGTGTTTTGTCATATATCTCTTCATTGAAATGCCATTCCTGGAAGCCTGCATTGTTCTCAGATTCGGATGGAAAAATACTGGTAGGTGACTTTTGCGCACCAATTTCCACACAGACACCGTGCGGGACCCCTGGTAAATGTAGTCTCTTATGGTCAATCTTCCAATGATATGCCTACAAATACGTCACAATGCTGCAGACACCTTGGGGAAACGATAGGAAGTGTCCGTTCATTCCTGTCGCATTCACAGCCATATAAGGCGATCATGGAAAACGTGCCATCAGAAATCCTGTTGATTTCCTGGTCGCTCAAACATCTTGGTTTTGCCTGTAGGTTTTGTTCTAAGGCACTCACAGTGAAAATCTTTGCAGTTCTGGAATCGTCAGAGTGTCTTCTTTCCAAAACTATCAATTCCAAGCATAGTCGAGCATCTTTTCGTGACAAAATATTGCGCTAAAAACGGGCACGTCTTTTTATCCAAAAATGAAATACTGCCCCTAGAGTCTTAACCGGTTAAGGATTCACATGTAAGGTTATGTACTAAACAACCAAAAATTCCAAGACTAAAGGCTGGTTTATACTATGGGTGTGTTCGTCAATTTAGTCTGGAGTACCAGAGTGTAGTCTGGGCGTTTGTAAACTCAAAGCGTGGTCAGATTGGCCGTGCATAAATTCAGAGCATTTCGCACTCGGAGCAAACACTGGCTGCTCTGGACGAAAATTAGGGTTGATCCGAGCGTTCTGACCTAACAACAGCAGTCAAGCACCTAAGCCAACTGGCTAACTTTGGCTAGCTTGCGAGCTACTTCCAGACACAAATGAGAGAACAGCTCACTAACCACTTTACTCACCCTAGCAGAGCTGGTTAGGCTGTTTTTATGTTATCAAGAGCGTTGGTAACTGCAACTGTGCTGCTGGCAAAATGTAATTATGCTTTTCTTGTCAATGTTTACTGACACCGGCCATATTCAACAGGTTTTGATCGTTCGTAAATTTGTGGGTTATTCTGCACTTGAATTTACCAGCTACGTCTATCGACAGTTGGCACAGTGACATAATAAACATAGTGGAGTCTTTTGTTTTGACATGTTACTAACTAAACAATGACCCATAATCCCAACTCATAACGTTACTACCCTGCATGAATCTGCAGGTAGCTAACAAACCAGGTTCAATGTTAGCTAGCTAATATTAAGCTATAACTAGCAAAGCAAATGTTCTGAGATACGAAAAATATTATTACACAGATCATACAGGTAATGTCAGCTAGCTAGCCAGCCAGGTAACATTAGCTAGCTAGCTAACAGTAGCCATTTGGCCCGACACTTTAACTTGAAATGAATCCGACTATTTGACTAAATTAGAAACGTGTAATATCGGGAAAATGTAGCTAGCTAGACTATCTCAACCGTATACATGGATGGACACTTCTCCCGCTCTGTCATGGATGCCATGGTTGCCCTTAGTTAGAAGATGTAATCCGGAACCTTTTGTGTGTTCTCTTTATGACTCTGTCTGCATATTTGCAATCAAACAGCATAATTTTCTCCATCTCCTTAGCTATCATACTCTAATTCCACTGATTTCAAAACTATGTCCTCCAGAGAGTGGAGAGCAACACTTATGCACTACTATGTGATATCTTTCAAAAAAAGAGTTTTAGAAGGATTACCTACACATACTGACCTGCTCATATTATATACAGAAGCGAGCTACATGGCAGACCAATCCAAACTCATTTCTCGGCATGTCCAGCCCACTCATTATCTCAGCCAATCATGACTAGTGGGAAGGTTGCCTCTTTTTCCATGGCTTAACCAACTAGGCACGTAATTTACTAATTGTATTTGTATTTACAGATGGCATACATGTCTGTTATTAAGGCACATAAACGTTCACATGTTCCAGAAGGCATTTCTGCCCAAAAAATGCATTTTGATTTAAAAAAAGTTTACGTTCAAATAGCGCTTCTGTGAAGTAGTGACGCGCGACATACGCCTAGTTTCCTGAAACGAGTCACATTTGTTCAGATGGGGAAAAAATATAAATATGTACAAAAGGCATGCCCGGAATCAAGACTCAAAAACAAATTAAAGGTGGCATTGCCACCAAACAACAGTAGCAGGCCCATGGCTTGAAACCTGAAACCCTGACTGACGGTCACACTAATTGGCAGCACCCGATGTGCTTATCAACCAGGCTCAGCATCTGGACAAGGTTGCTGCTGTCCCCTGGAGTGTGGAAGTGGTAGTGAGCTGTCGTGTGCTGTCTAAACTACCTAACCTATTCCCCAACACATCCCAGAATGTAAAAAGTCACATAAACCAGGTTTCCAACCTTTTTATGCGAGTAAAGTACACGTTGGATAGAAAATGTCACGACAGGCCTGATGGAAACTGCAAATTTGTCTGGAAACATTCCAAATGTCAACAAAACTAAAAACTAAAATGAATTATGTGAGAAATCATGGTGGGAACACCTTTATGTCCAATATTGATATAATAACCATCGTATGAAAGTAAATTTGGAGTCACACGATGATGTGTTGTGTGGTTCTCACACTTCAACTCTGGGAAGCAAAAGTTATTTTAATGTGCACTACATCATCACACAGCCTTTTATCTGTAAAATCTGGTGAAAAAAATGTACATATTGTTTTTACGTGGAGTTTAGAATATCTGCATGAAAATCTGTTGCCTATTGGATTGAACCTAGCTACTGTCACCCATTTCTAAACCTAGCTACTGTCACCCATTTCTAAACCTAGCTACTGTCACCCATTTCTATTTTCCTGAATTTACCAAACTTGTATACTTTTTTCCCTCCTATTTATTTTCTATTATCACAAGACACAGCCATGTCACCCTGCAAAACCCAGACCGGATCTTCCAACGGCTCCTCGCTAACCTCACAATACGACTGGGAAGAATCTCCTCGCTCCCATAGCTCAGTGAGAAATGTGTCAGCCAAATCAACAGCTGACACCCAAACAACCTCATGGTCAGCCTGCGGACCACAACCTGATCTACTTAGGCTAAGAACGTGTCAGCTAAAGGAACCAAAAAATAACTGACAATCTCTGAGTCTAACAGATCACTTGGGGGAATCAAATCCATTATCATACCACTAAGACCACCTAGTTGCTCAGTGACACCTGAATCAACCTCATCCTCAATCTGCCGAGGCCACACTACATCACAAGGTCTCAGTTAGAGACACACAAGACTCACCTTCCTGACTGGGGAGAACTATTTTCTTGGAACCACTGTCTAGGCAAAAAATGTTTCCTCCAAGTCCCCCCAAAATCATCCTCCCTATCTGGTTTGCCATCAACACTCCTCTGAAAATGAGAAACTTCACAAACCAGGGATACCTCAAAACTCTCCTTCAGAGACTCTGTCCCCTGATCCACCTGATCACTTGGGGAAACTAGCTCATCACTCTGATCACTGGTGGACACTGGTTTAGTAACACGACTGTATGACTGACTCGCAAAACACAAACTTTCTCCCTTCTATGCTGCCTTTCATTCACTATCGAAGATCCTCATAGTCTAAGAGGGGATCCACTTCTGGACAAGATTGATTTATTTTATTTTATTTTTTCCTCCTTTATTTAACCAGGTAGGCAAGTTGAGAACATGTTCTCATTTACAATTGCGACCTGGCCAAGATAAAGCAAAGCAGTTCGACACATACAATGACACAGAGTTACACATGGAGTAAAACAAACATACAGTCAATAATACAGTAGAAACAAGTCTATGATGTCAGGAGTCCATGAAAGAAGGTCAATCATGAAAGGAAAGACTGCAAAACAGTTGAAGTGCAAATCACATACGTCAGTTTTAGGCTTTTTGATCAGTACTTAAATTGGTTTGATGAAAGGTATGTGTAAGGTTAAAAAGTCAAGAAAACAAACCTTTTCACACATTTCTATTTTATCCTCATTGCAAATACACCAGTAACCATTAGCCAATGACAAACCAGCATTAGAAACAGGGCATGTGGTCTCTAGGCAATGAATCTGTACTGGAAACTTATGGATGGAAAAGACAAATGAGGTTGGCAAGCAAGGTGCCTTTGCTTCCATGTAGTCCCCCTTGGTTGCTTTCTTCATTATCACTTTCCTGTATCTCCATTTATTGTGAATAAATATCAATACTCTTTGCTAAAGGTAATGTAGTCAGAGATGACACAAATATTTCATATCGCCTTGTTCTCCTCTGCGAACAATACTTGAAACGCAATATTGTCCATGTTGATACAGTTACTTGCAAGAATCATAGAAAACTGTCTGCAATCATGTTGCAAAGGCTTTTGACACATTTGTCAAACACTTAGACATGATTGGTAATTACTAACACTGTATGTGTGTGCATGTTTGTGTGCCTGCATCTATGTACGTGTGTATTTGTTAATATGCATTACTGTAAGCTCATTGTCCTTAATGACCATTGAATTAGGCAGAGCAAAAGTGATCCCAAGCCTCAGTGAAAACACTCTTTTTTTCTAGAAGCCAGCTGTTGTAATTTGTTTGCAGACCTCCTCATTCGCCACATATGGCAGAGAATTTGATTCGTCCCTTTTCCTTTGACATTGAAGCATTTGACACTTTACAAAATGGCACTCGACAATTCATGTGCAATTTGTGAGTGCCCACAGGATACATAAGCAGAGAGACATATTCATTTCTGATGAATTGAAGTTGCAGTGCTGCATAAAATTATATTCTGAAAATCATGCTGTTGTAGGATGTAATACACTAGGTCCTCTCTGCTGACTTATTCTGCAGTATCCCTCATGAATGAATACTATAGTATACTTAAGCAATAAGGCATGAGGAGGTGTGGCATATGGCCAATATACCACAGCTAACGGCTGTTCTTACACCCAACGTGGAGTGCCTGGATACAGCCTTTAGCTGTGGTATATTGGCCATATAATACTACAAACCTCAGAGGTACCTTATTGCTATTATAAACTGGTTACCAATTTGTAAGTCGCTCTGGATAAGAGCGTCTGCTAAATGACTTAAATGTAATGTTAAATGTTACCAATGTAATTAAAGCAGTAAAAATACATGTTTTGTCATACCTGTGGTATACCACGGCTGTCAGCAAATCAGCATTCAGTAATCGAACCACCAAGTTTATGATATGGTATAAATACTACAGAATGAATTTTAACCCCTAGGTTCATCCCCTAACCTCCCTCGCTCCCTGCGCTGCATGTGCTCTGTGCATGACTCTGCTTGTGTGAGTATCCATAGTAATGCCTGTGCTTGCTGTTCTGCTCAATGACAAGACAGAGAACAGTTCGCTGTAAACACACTACTCTTCGTCTCTCTAAACTCCGCCAAAACACAAGGAACATTATTATTTTTGGTCAAATAATCTCTCCTGTGGATTCTGACAACGTTGAGGTTGAAGCACGTCTGACACCAGATATGTGCTGCGCAGCAGAGCATGAGCAAATGGCTCAGCCTTAAAATGTTAATGATCAATTTAGTGATGCCGAGCCCTAACCTTACTCTAATTATTGATGAAAAAACAGGCCAATTCCGGCCCTAACCCAATGTATAATGTCAGGGCCCATCGGGCTCGGGTCAGGTGACAGAGCTCCAATTCACTGTAGTGTTTTTGCGGACTTGCTATAGTATAAATACTTGAGAAAAAGAAATATATATATATTGTACTGTTTTTTCTGACTTTAGTATACTGGAGTATTTACTATAGTGTTTTGTTTTATTATCTTTGACATAGAAGTGGGGGCTTTCTCCTTGAGGAAACACTAAAAGAGCACATTTTCCATAACCTGTAAGGGAAACGGGGATTCCTAGTCAGTTGAATGCATTCAACTGAAATATGTCTACCACATTTAACCCAACCCTTGTGAATCTATGTCATCGGAGCCCGGGGAACAGTGGGTTAACTGCCATGCTCAGGATAGTTACTGTAGGTAGGACTGGGGGTCTGAATGGATAGGTTCAGCACTTCTGCTCTTTTCTATAATAGGGGAATGGGAAGGGTATATGCAAATTGATACTGCAGCATTACTATAGTTCAAAAACTGTAGTGTTTTTGTGGACTGTAGTAGTTTTGAGGACAATACTGTAGTATTTACGATAGTATTCTACAGTATATTACAGTTTACTACATAATTATATAGTAAGTACTGTAGTATTCTACATTAAACTGTAGTATTTGATCATGTGGGATTATCCATTGGACAGAGAACGATGAATACTGGCAACAATCTGAGAAGGGGAAAAAATACACTGACATCAACATTAACTTCTAGTCATTAGGTTTAAAACATGATACGATAGTTAGTAGTAGTAGGGTTGCAGAATTCTGTGAACTTTCAATAAATTCCCAGGTATTCCCGAAATACCTGTTGAAGGATTCTCGGAATCAGGAGGGAATAAGCAATAAATCCTTAATCCTCCAACCAGGATATCTGGAAAACCAGGGAATTTATTGAAAGTTGACGTAATTTTGCAACCTTAATCATTTGCCTTCAAAAAAAGGCTTGATTCCTGGTTTGTGTGTAAATCCTTCATAATTGACGATATTCCACCTTAATCTCATGTTCTGGTTTTTATTGGAGGTATAATCATAACCACATCTTACACATTAGTGTCTCCAAGGAGTGTTTGGCTTTCTAATGGTGTTGGTGTTGTAATCAGGAAGTCTTAAAGGTCCAGTGCAGCCGTTTTTTTCTGAATTTCAAATAATTTAATGCTAACAATTAAGTACCTTACTGTAATTGTTTTCAATCAAAATCGTCAAAACGAAACGAAAAAAGCTTCTTAGCAAAGAGCAATTTCTCAAGCCAGAATTTAGCTAGAATTGTCTGGGAGAGGTCTGAGTGTGGAGGGGAAAACTGAAAACTAGATGGTATTGGCTGAGTGATTTGGAACTTTCTTTCTTATTGGTCTATTAACTAATTTACTGCCTGGTGATGTCACCAAGCCAGCCAAAACTCCATCCCACCAAAATATGCTGAAAATTCAGGCGATCTTTTCAAACAGCTCTTACACTAAAAGGGCATTATCATAATTTTCACTATTTCACAGTATTAGTCCAACCTTGTATTTAAAAAAAATCTCAATTTTGACTGCGCTGGGAATTTAATAGGATTACCATGTAACAATTATACTGCTGGGAGGATATAAGAATGCCCCATTCATTCTCAAAATGTCACGCCCTGACCATAGAGAGCTTTTATTCTCTATGTTGGTTAGGTCGGGGTGTGATTTAAGGGTGGGTTATCTAGATGAATTATATTTCTATATTGGCCTAGTATGGTTCCCAATCAGAGGCAGCTGTTTATCGTTGTCTCTGATTGGGGATTGTATTTAGGTAGCCATTTTCCCATTGTGCTTTGTGGGATCTTGTCTAGGTATAGTTACCTGTGAGCACTACTCTGAGCGTCACGTTTCGGTTGTTCGCTTTATTGTTTTGTTATTTGAGTTTTCTCTTCCTAATAAAAAGGATGGAAACATACCACGCTGCATTTTGGTCCACTCCTTATGACGATCGTGACACAAAATGAGATTCACATATTACTTGAAGTAACTTCTATGCCATTGTCCCGTGTAAAATTGAATGCCTTTGAAACCAAACACCTGGTGCTCCACTTTCCTCTGTGTGCATCTGCCACATAGTATTATCTATTTTTACAGTCATCACCTGCAGTGAAAAACAGGACCCAATAAAAGTCAGTGTGAAGTACAGTCATAACCATTGTCTAAAACTATTTTCAATGTCTGTAATAGGTTTTAAACGCTCCCATGACTTGTTTGGAGTGGGTGTGTGTCTGATCTACCAAGCTTATCTGGAATCAGTAACACTTTATGTGACACATCCACCATATGATCCAAGCTGTTATTATGATTGCATACTGTGACAGACATTTTATGCAATTATTACAGCTGGTGACAACCTCACCCAGTTGTGACGCCTTCTGTTTATTTCTTCAAGTAAACTTGTTCATGGTTTTCGGCAGAGCTGACATCAGGGCGGGTATGAAGTCAATAATCAAAGTATATATCGTCCATATTAGGACAGTCACACATCCAACTCCAAGTGTCTCTTGACACCAATTCCAAGTGACTCTAACACAACTTCCATTGATGCGTGTCCTAATACCAAACACCTAATACCTTTTACCTAACCTAATACCTATTTTCTTCTCCAATGGAATCAAAATGTGTTCCCCTCCTTCAGCACCATTAGCTTGCCATTGGAATGTTTTATTTTCTTACCTTAATTTAACTAGGCAAGTCAGTTAAGAACAAATTCTTATTCACAATAACGGCCTACCCCAGCCAAACCCTCCCCTAACCCGGACGACGCTGGGCCAATAGTGCGCCGCCCTATGGGAAGGGCCAGTGAAAGCTGCCTTAGACAGAGCTTTTTTCAATAATGGTAGAAAACAGTGGCTTTGTGGCAGACTATATCCCATACATTTATTTATATCTGCTTGGCCGTGCCTCAAAAAAGGCCAAGGGGATTGGAAAAGACATTCCACACTCAATATCCAAAGAATCTGCTTGGCAATGCCTCTAAAACGTAGTGATTTCTATCTTGAAGAAACCAGATAACTCAATTGCCTATAAAGCCTAATGACTGCCATTTAGTGGTAGCTGTTCACTATAGTAGAATGGTGCAACACTGTAAACCCCAATATGCTGTCATTACAAAAAACCTTTGGGGAAACCCGTTGCACTTAATATATCTGAGTGTACACTCACAAAGTGATTTTGTAGTCGTTACTCAAACCAATAGAGACACTGTGAACTTATAGGGGGTCCAGATTTGAGTTGTATCAGCGTGAACATTTTGTGTAACACCCCAACTAAGCCACACCTCCAATAAAATGTCCCAGTGTGTCTGGCCTTTTCAAGTGAATTATAGAGTTACCACCCATGACTCTATTGGTAAGTGACAGAGACATGATTATTAAATTCTTAGATTTTTCAGTCAAATCAAATTAAATTTGTCACATGCACCAAATACAACAGTGAAATGTAGACCTTACAGTGAAATGCATTACATACATTTACATTTACATTTAAGTCATTTAGCAGACGCTCTTATCCAGAGCGACTTACAAATTGGTGCATTCACCTTATGGCTTACTTACAAGCCCTTAACCGAGAATGCTTTAAGAATTTTTGAGAAAAATAAGTGTTAAGTAAAAAAATATATATATATTTTAAATAATAGTAACAAATAATTTAACAGCAGCAGTAAAATAACAATAGCGAGGCTATATACAGGGGGTAGTGGAACAGAGTCAATGGGCGGTTGCACTGTTTAGTTGAGGTAATTGAGGTAATGCGTACATGTAGGTAGAGTTAAAGTGACTATGCATAGATAATAAACAGAGAGTAGCAGCAGTGTAAAGACGGGGCTGGGTAGCCTGTCACTAGCTGTTCAGGAGTCTTATGGCTTAGGGGTAGAACCTGTTAAGAAGCCTTTTGGACCTAGACTTGGTGCTCCGGTACTGCTTGCCGTGCAGTAGCAGAGAGAACAGTCTATAACTAGGGTGGCTGGAGTCATTGACAATTTTTCAGGCATTCCTCTTACACAGCATGGTATAGAGGTCCTGGATGGCAAGAAGCTTGGCCCCAGTGATGTACTTGGCCGTACGCACTACCCTATGTAGTGCCAAGTGGTCAAAGGCAGAGCAGTTGCCATACCAGGCAGTGATGCAACCAGGATGTTCTCAATGGTGCAGCTGTATAACATTTTTAGGATATGAGGACCCATGCCAAATCTTTTCAGTCTCCTGAAGTGGAATAGGTTTTGTTGTGCCTTCTTCACGACTGTCTCGGTGTGCTTGGACCATGTTAGTTTGTTGGTGATGTAGACACCAAGGAACTTGAAGCTCTCAATCTCCTCCACTACAGACCCGTCGATGAGAATGTGGGGCGTGCTCGGTCCTCCTTTTCCTGTAGTCCACAATCATCTCCTTTGTCTTAATCACGTTGAGGGAGAGGTTTTTGTCCTGGCACCACATGGTCAGGTCTCTGACGTCCTCCCTATAGGCTATCTCGTTGGTGTCGGTGATTGTGTCATCGGCAAACTACATGATTGTGTTGGAGTCGTGCCTGGCTGTGCAGTCATAAGGGAACAGGGAGTACCGGAGGGGACTGAGCACGCACCCCTGAGGCGCCCCCGTGTTGAGGATCAGCATGGCAGATGTGTTGTTACCTACCCTTACCACCTGGGGGTGGCCCATCAGGAAGTCCAGGATTCAGTTGCAGAGGGAGGTGTTTATTCCCAGGGTCCTTAGCTTTTAGTGCACTATGGTGTTGAACACTGAGCTGTAGTCAATGAATAGCATTATCACAGAGGTGTTCCTTTTGTCCAGGTGTGAAAGGGAAGTGTTGAATGCAATAGAGATTGCATCATCTGTGGATCTGTTTGGGCAGTATGCAAATTGGAGTGGTTTCCTGGGATAATTGTGTTGATGTGAGCCATGACCTGCCTTTCAATGCACTTCATGGCTACAGACGTAAGTGCTATGAGTGGGTAGTCATTTAGGCAGGTTACCTTTGTGTTCTTGGGCACAGGGACTATGGTGGTCTGCTTGATACATGTTGGTATTACAGACTCACACAGGGAGAGGTTGAAAATTTCAGTGAAGACACTTGCCAGTTGGTCAGTGCATGCTCGGAGTACACACCCTGGTAATCCGTCGCGCCCTGCGGCTTTGTGAATGTTCACATCGGCTGCAGAGAGTGTGATCACACAGTCATCCGGAACAGCTGATGCACTCATGAATGTTTCAGTGTTAGTGGCCTAGAAGCTAGCATTGAAGTAATTTAGTTCATCCGGTATGCTCGTGTCACTGGGCAGTTCTCGGCTCTGTTTCCCTTTGTAGTCTGTAATAGTTTGCAAGCCCTGCCACATCCGACGAGCGTCGGAGCCGGTGTCGTATGATCCGATATTAGTCCTGTTTTGACGCTTTGCCTGTTTGATGGTTTGTCGGAGGGTTTAGTGGGATTTCTTATAAGATTCCGGGTTAAAGTCCCGCCCCTTAAAAGTTGCAGCTCTACCCTTTAGCTCAGTGCGGATGTTGCCTGTAATCCATGGCTTCTGGTTAGGGTATGTATGTACGGTCACTGTATGGATGACATCATCTATGCACTTTTTGATGAAGCCAGTGACTGATATGGTGTTCTCCTCAATGTCATCGGATGAATCCCGGAACATATTCCAGTCTGTGCTAGCAAAACAGTCCTGTAGCTTATCTGCTTCATCTGACCACTTCTCTATTGACCGAGTCACTTGTGCTTCCTGCTTTAATTTCGCTTGTAAGCATGAATCAGGGGGATAAAATGGTCTAGAGTCTTTTTTGCACATTTAACATGCTAGTAGAGATTTAGTAAAATAAATTTAGGTTTCCCTGCGTTCAAGTCACCGGCCATTAGGAGCGCTGCCTCTGGATGAGCGTTTTCCTGTTTGCTTATGGCCGTTTACAGCTCATTGAGTGCGGTCTTAGTGACAGCATCGGTCTGTGGTGGTATGTAGACAGCTTTGAAAAATACAGATGAAAACTCTCTAGGTAGGTAGTGTGGTCTACAGCGTATCATTAGATACTCTACCTCAGGCGAAAAAAAACCTTGAGACCTTATATATTGTGCACCAGGTGTTGTTTCCCAACATACATAGACCGCTACCCCTTGTCTTACCAGAGGCTTCTGTTCTATCCTGCCGATACAGTTTAAAACCCGCCAGCTGTATGTTCTTCATGTCGTCGTTCAGCCATGACTCAGTCAGACATAAGATATTACAGTTTTTAATGTCCTGTTGGCCTTCATCAAGTGAGTTCCAAGGCAAATGTTATAAATATATTAAACTCTTTATGACAATATATTGCATATCTCATAAGGCCTTATTTAGAGGCTTAGCTAAATCACGCTAACCTTCCCAAAATTCACAGATTTGAGAAAATATATCCTGGTTGAAGGATTTCCAGGAATCTTCCAACTGGGATTTCTGGAAAACCTGGAAAATGTACCCGAATGTTGCAACCCTACCTGCACATCACTATATGTTGGCTTGCAAAGTGATGTGTAATTCCTATTGGACTCCAGCCCAGGGTTAGGATATCCAATAGTTGGTATGGGAGATGGCATCCAATGGTTTAAGTGCAGTACCAGCTGCACTTTGCTAAATAATATCACCATAATCAAGAACAGATTAAAAGGTTGACTGAATAATCTGCTTTCTACTGCTTAGAGAAAGGCACACTCTGTTTCTGTAGAAAAACCCATTTTAAATCTTCACTTCTTAACCATCTCTACTATGCTGAGTATATAAAACATTAGGAACACCTGCTCTTTCTATGACATTGACTGACCAGGTTAATCCAGGTGAAAGCTATGATCCCTTATTGATGTCAATTGTTGTTTCCACTAAAATCAGTGTATATGAAGGGGAGAAGACGGGTTAAAAAATCATTTTTGAGACAATTGAGACATTGATTGTGTATGTGTGCCATTCAGCGGGTGAATGGACAAGGCAAAATATTTAAGTTACTTTGAATAGGGTATGGTAGTAGGTGCCAGGCGCACCGGTTTGTATCAAGAACTGTAACGCTGTTGGGTTTTTCATGCTCAACAGTTTCCCATGTGTATCAAGAATGGTCCACCACCCAAAGGATATCCAGTGAACTTGACACAACTGTGGGGTGGGGGGTGTATTTATATGCGGGAACACGTTCGATTGGAGAACCATCTAACGAGTGCACATGTAGTTCATCTGAAACCTTTTAACGAGAGTTTGAAAATAACGTGTATTTTGTTTTGCCCGTATTAAGCACATGTTTGAAATCAGCAAAGGATTCCTACAATAGCTAGATCAACAGTTGGGGAAATAGCATACATAATAGTGTCATCCAGTGTGGAAAAAGTACCCAACTGTCATACTTGAGTAAAAGGAAAAGTCACCCAGTAAAATTTAAAATAGACTTAAGTATCAAAAAATTATTTAAAATTCCTTAAGCAAACCAGATGGCATAATTTTCTTGGTTTTTAAATTACCGAAAGCCCCGGGAACACTCCAACATTCAGACATAATTTACAAATGAAGCATATGTGTTTAGTGAGTCTGCCAGATCAGAGATCAGAGGCAGTAGGGGTGACCAGGGATGTTCAGTTGATAAGTGTGTTAATTGGACTAATTTCCTGTCCTGCTAAGCATTCAAATTGTAATGAGTACTTTTGGGTGTCAAGGAAAATGTATGGAGTAAAAAGTACAATATTTTCTTAAGGAATGTCATAAAGTAAAAATGGTAGTAAAAAATATAAATACTAAAGTAAAGTACAGATACCCCCCAAAAATACCCCAACCTAATTAGGACTTTAAAGTATTTTCACTTAAGTACTTTACACCTCTGGTATCATCCGCATATAGATGACTCTTTTTAACAGATTGACCAATAGTGTTTATATTAGTAGTGAAGAGAATAGGTCTCAAAACATGTATGTACTTCAAGAAATTCAGACTTAACCCCATCAATCACGATGGCCCCATCAATCTGAGTTCTGTCTCTAAGATAATCATGAAACAATGAACAGGTGTCAGAGCTCGGGCCTATCGAGGACAACGTATTCAGTAAAATAGCATGACAGTAGGAAAAGCTTTTGACAGGCCCACAACACTTTTAGTGTCTAAAGCATTGATAAGATCCTTAACATCTAAAGTGGTTGCTGTGATGGTGCTATGCCCAGACCTAAATCCTGATTGGTTTACATTCAACATATATTTCTCAGATAAAAAAAAGAGCAACATTGTACATTTACCAAGAATTCAAGAATCTTAGCTAGGTAAGGAAGCCTTGAAATGGGGTGACATGTATTAACATTACTACTACCCCTGCCCTTATGGGCACAATAACTGATTTCCTTACATTTGGAATATTTCCTGATAACAATGTTAAATAAAAAATGTGGGTTATTGAGCCAACAATGATGGGCGCTGCACACTTAAGCAGACCGGGATCCAATTTGTCGGCCCCTGTGGATTTTATGTTGTCTATTGCTAGCAAAGTATCCAGGACTTTTCCTGTAAATAGCCTAAAATAAAGCTTTGACTATCATTCCTCTAATCATTCAGCAATTTTTCCCTATCAGCATCCAGCACAATATCATTGTGAATAGGCTTGGAAATTACTTCAAAGAGATAAAATTGTGATTAAATGTGTCAATGATGGCATTTTCTTTCGTAATGAGTCCAGTTTTTGAAATAATTTGTTGTGACAGAGAGGAGGAAGTGGAACCCTTCTGGGATTTGACAGTTTTCCAGAATTTAGTCTGGTTCCCACTACAATCCGAAAGAGCGGTTACATAATAATCAGATTTAGCCTTTCTGATTTGTCTTACACAATGATTCCCCAGTTGCTTAAAAACGTGTCAGTCCGGGCCGAAGCCTGTGTTCCTGGCCTTGACCGAAGCATCATCTATTTTATAAAAAAAACTTCTGATAATTCCGGAGTAACCTTTAACCCTTCATTTTTTGAAGGGAGCATTATTATTCACAATAGTATTGGAAACATTTGCAAAAAGGCTTAAAGCTAACTCAGGTTAAGGGATAGCTGAAATACAAGCAAGGTCACTAAAACAACAATCATGTAAAAAAGCCTGTTCACTGAAGTTTTTAAAATGACACAAGGCTTAGATTTGTTTTATTCTCAAATCTGTCAAACAAACAACTGGGCTATGGTCACTTATGCCGTGGGCGAAGACACCATTAAAAACATATTTTTCTGGTGTATTTGTGAAGTAAGATCAATCAGAGTTGACTTTGAAGAATCTTTAGGTTGGGCCGTGTTGGACTTAGTCACCAGCTGGGTTAGGTTTAGATCCTTACATATGTCTTTTAGATTGTCTGAAGCATGCATTTCCCAATCATAATTTAGATCACCCAGAAAATTACATTTGATTTAATAAAAGAAGACAACAAACTAGTTAACTCCTCAAATGTTTATTTTAATTTTATTTTATTTCACCTTTATTTAACCAGGTAGGCTAGTTGAGAACAAGTTCTCATTTGGAACTGTGACCTGGTCAAGATAAAGCATAGCAGTGTGAACAGACAACACAGAGTTACACATGGAGTAAACAATTAACAAGTCAATAACACAGTAGAAAAAAAAGAGTGACCCCTGTAACAATTATGGATACATTTTTCTCCAGACAAAGCCTTAAAGATATTAGCTCCAATTTTTGGGCAAGGGAAATTGATTTCAGTAAGGAGACTGAGAAATTGTGTTTTATAAGAATGGCCATTCAACCACCTCTAAGTAAGTAAGCTCCTAATGTTCAGATTCATCAACCCAAGTCCTTTACAATGTTTTTAAGTCACATGGAATCTCCATCTCAAACATGCTACGTTCAATAGGTGGTTGCAGGCCCTGTCCGATGGTTGATATCGTCGGTATGGCTATAAGATTGCATAGAACTGCACCATTTGGTCTGTCCTTATTAGTAATAGAGGATCGAGTAGAAATTACTTTTCCAAGGTTAGCGCCATAGGGCCTGAGGCAGTAGGCGATGTCAATATGGGGAAATATCAGAGTAACCAATAATGGAATCTCATAAACTGAATTACATGGACTTTGGTTGCTATCATGCTGCAGACCAAGCCCTATACTTGATTTGAAAACCGAAGGGTATTCAAGTTTATGGAATTCACATTTGAACTAAAAGCACTGGGTGAGCAGACCACAGTGGGCTTCTCTTTTTAGCCAACAATAGCAGATCTAAGAGTGGAGTTCAAACAAATGGGTACAAGATTACAACTGACAACACTCTTGGCAGTATAGACACCAGTACTCTGATAACACTTAGAATGGATGGGATGTATTACCTAAGCAGGGGTTGGTCTGCCACTGAGTCAATATCTTGAAATGTGATGAGCGTGTCCAGGCCCCTAGATGGTATGGCTGGAGTCCATCATCTCTGTAGAGCATCTTTTGTTTCCAAAAAGTTTTGAAATTGTCCAAAAAAAGTTATGCCAACAGAGTGGTAGTCTTTTTTTTTAAACACACACATTCTGAATTACTATTGAATCAATGGAATTACTTCACTCTGCTGTTGGATATGTGGTGAATGATTTTTTTTTTAAATTGGGGGAAAGTACAGTCTTTTGTCTTAAACACCCTTCAGTTCAGTGCACTCCACTTGTACGAATCACGGATATGAGCACCATCCTCCCATAGTGGACAAACAATACTAACAATGTAGTTCAATCAAATGATCCATGATGGATGTGATACTTGTAAGGGAAGTGAACTGTACAGACAAAACTACAGTACATGTGGCTCCTGTCGGTAAACCAGCACAGATTGTTTTGAGGTAGGGCCTACGGATGGCTGAAATCCATCTCTACATCCCGGTCGGTCCGCGGAGTGGCCTGTGCAATAATGTGGGGTGTAAATCCAGTAAGGCTTCCCTTTATCTAGTTACATGTCAATGTTTTAATCCACCACTGGTCATCTTCCCAGCACTAAGAAAAACTGAAGGTTTGAACAACTGGTTGGGTTGTGGGTGTCTTTCAGAAGGCACTTGCTGAGAAAGATTAGAAGTGACTTAGGCGAGAAAGGACATGACATTTAAGATGAAACCTAAATCTGATAAAATATTGCCCAGGGTGTGTTGTATTATAGAATCTTGTTACTCTGCAAGCTTTTATAAGTCCTAAGTTCTGTTTAGGACTCAACGGGTAGCCTTGTATTTCTCCTCTGCCATCGGTTCTCCTAAAGCATTTTAGCCCACTGCAGTAAAATTATGGTAATGTATTTATTATTTCATTTCTTTAATTTCATTATAGCAATTGCTTTTTTTTTTGGATAAAGAAGTGAAACATTGCAAAACATTGCTTGTGTTGGTAAAAGTACTGTACCAGGTGAATGGTTGACTTTAAAGTTTGCTGCATAGGTCATATTCATTTATTCTTCAAAAATTGTTAGGGCGAAGATACAGTACTACATGGTGCAAAGCAGTAGTAACCCTCACCCACTACCAATACGTTTTGCTAAAAAAAACAACCAGTGGCCTTTAATAATGAATACAAATTATCTCCATACAAACTTGTGTTACTGATGAAAAATTGACAACAATGAAGTAAAATGTGGAGGCATGAAGTTTGGAGACTGAATATTTGGAGAAGAAAACAAACTTTCTCCTTCATGAATCTCCCAGATTGCACTGCAGTGATAAAGCTGTACCAGTGGTGCAGCTTGCAGATGCCTCTTCCTAAAACACAGAAGGCAAGGTGGCATAATCAACAGACCTCTAGGAAACTTCTCAACTGGGCGCAGATGCAGACACATCTGTGTTTTTAACGGCAGTGATTAATAATGCATCACTCCTTGGAGGATCTCCAGGCCTCCTACAAGATGTCTTCACTGTCTGTCTGTTGATACAAAGGCTGTCTGTCTCCATCTCAGTTCAGATACAGCTAGTAGGGCTTGTTTTGTTGAGCGATTATGTGCAGTGATGGTGAAACTTTACTGAACAACATATTTTCACCACAATTTTAACACCCACTCTGTTCAAATAATGTATTAAACTAACACTATTGGTAGTGTTATGAACCACAGAACCATTCATAATGCATCATGGCTCAATAATATAAGTAGTGGATACATGCCAATGTTCTGTACTTTACATCCGCCTCGTCCCTTTGCAGGGTTCATTTTTCCCAGGTAATGTACAGAACGGAGGCGTTTATCCCGCTTATACCACAGTTGTCGATAAGAAAACAATATGAAACACGCATTTACTGGTAGAACTACTTTTTTTTCCGTTGACATTTTCATTTTCATAAGCAAATTCATACTTTTGGTTGCTAGAGACGTGACCCAGTCATTCATTCAATTAGTTTGATATTTATGGTGCGACCCTTTCGTTCGTTCTTTATGTTCCATGGCAACGTTCTTATTCCTAGCTACGGCTACACAGTCACGACCTCTGCAGCCAGAATAACAGCAAAGTAGCTGTTTTCTATTGACATTCATTTGGAGACATCCATAGCAATGAGCTGATAATCAGGGTGGCAGGTAGCCTAGTGGTTAGAGCGATGGTGCCAAGAAGATCGAACATCCAAGCTGACAAAGTAAAAATCTGTAATTTTGCCCCTGAGGCAGTTAACCCACTGTTCCTAGGCAATTATTGTAAATAAGAATTTGTTCTTAACTGACTTGCCTGGTTAAATAAAAAATGAATGCCTGATTTTGCCTGGCATAGCTAGGAAAGTTTGCCTTTTCGTTAGGACACTCGACACTGTTCATTGCGAGGATATCTCATTGCATATCAAACACTAGGCTAGAAGCTAGCTAAATAGTTTGTTGCTAATAAAACAACCAAATTGAAAAATATCAGTTACTGAAAACAGCTGGTCAAAATAGAAACATGGGAGGATTTGACAGCATAGCGCCACTTGCGTCATGACTGCAACAGTAGGGACCAGAGAAATCCATGTTCATCACTCACCTCATTAGGTCATCAGATGCTCAAAAAAAAACATTTATCTGCAAAAAAAAATCAATACTAGTTAGTTAGCTAGGTTTTTCCTAGTTGGACCTGCGTTTACAATGTATACAATTTCGGGTTGTGTGGTTGTTGGTTTAGCTTTCTGTAACTTTGTAGCAAATACGGTCTGCGTGTGTAGGCGCTTATTGAGTCATGATTGCATGGTGTCCAGACATCTTTTCAACTGTCCCATTATCTGGTTTTAATGTCTTTTCTAGAATACCCTTCTAGCCAATCAGAAATGAGTGTTTGATAACGCTGTGGTATAACCTGTATTAATATATAAAATGCCTGTGTATTTCGAATGCATTGTACCCAGGCGGTATATTACATAGTGGGTTATTGGATGGTAGGTATTGTAGGCATTCATACAACAGTTCCTTTGAACTGCTATAAATGCTTTTACACACTTGTAGTCCATAAAGCCAACATGACCAACAATACCAAGACTATTACCATATTAACATTATTGAACCACTGTTATAGTCGTTTCGCCCATAACTTACTGACTTCTGTGGTAGTTTGCCCATGATCAAACGTCCCAGTCCTTATTTTATGAAATCATGTTCATAAAATATTCCAATTCCTCTCACAGTATTTTCCCATTTTTACTCATATTTTCACCTACTCCTGCATCTGGGGTAGTAAGATGAGGGAAAGCACATATTGATTGGTCATTGTTTTCCACAAAGGTCATGCATTTCAAATAAATGAGGCAGGGACAGTCATCGGCATGTCTCCAATGAAATTATGACATTCAGGCAGGGGGTTACTCATGTGGGCCTCAAGTGGAACAAACAGTGTGATCAATGTGTTCCAGATTGAACCCAATCATCAGAGGACTGAGGAGCCGAGGAGAAATTACTCTGGCCATCTGAGGCTGCAAGGGAAGGGGGGTGGACAATCTGGGGCCTGTAGTAATTATGACCCAGAGCTACCGCTGCTGTGGTTCAATGCTAATCATACTGTCATACTGTTTACTGTTTCAGCCAGCATACTGGTAAGGCAATATTCATATGATTTAAATGTTTAAGTGATAAAGTGTTTTTAAGTGTTAAAGTTATTGTTTCTTCCTTTTTGGATGGGACTGGATGTGGATTTACAGACTGCGTGAATCAGGCCTTCCATGTCGAATTGCTGCAAAGAAACCAATACTAAAGGACACCAATAAGAAGAAGAGCCTTGCTGATTTTTGGTTCCAACCGCCGTGTCTTTGTGAGACGCAACGTAGGTGAACGGATTATCTCCACATGTGTGGATCCCATCGTGAAGCAGGGAGGAGGAGGTGTGATGGTGTTTTCTGTCGACACTGATTTATTTAGAATTCAAGGCACACTTAACCAGCATGGCTACCACAGATTGTGCAGTGATGCGCCATCCCATCTGGTTTGTGCTTAGTGGGACTATCATTTGTTTTTCAACCAGACAATGACCCAGCACACCTCCAGGCTGTGTAAGGGCTATTTGAACAAGGAGGATAATGGATGATGGAGTGTTGCAATCAAATAACCTGACCTCCACCATCACCCGACCTCAACCTAATTGAGATGGTTTGGGATGAGTTGGACTGAAGACTGGAGGAAAATGCAGCCAACAAGTGCTCAGCATATGTGGGAACTCCTTCAAGACTGTTGCAAAATAATTCCAGGTGAAGCTGATTGAGAGAAGGCCAAGAGTGTGCAAATCTGTTAGAAAGGCACATGCTGGCTACTTTAAAGTATAATCTATTTAAAATATTTAAAATATATTTTGATTTGTTTAACACTTTCTGGCATATGATGCCATATGATTCCAAAAAAAAGTATCTGCCGAAATTGTTGCAACCCCTTTTACTAGCCAACCTCTCTTTCGTATCGTCTGAGATTCCCAAAGATTGGAAAGCTGCCACGGTCATCCGCCTCTTCAAAGGGGGAGACACTCTAGACCCAAACTGTTATAGACCTATAACTATCCTACGCTGCCTTTCTAAGGTCTTCAAAAGCCAAGTTATAAACAAACAGATTACCGACCATTTTGAATCCCACCGTACCTTCTCCGCTATGCAATCTGGTTTCAGAGCTGGTCATGGGTGCACCTCAGCCATGCTCAAGGTCCTAACGATATCATAACCGCCATCGATAAGAGGCATTACAGTGCAGCCGTATTCATCGACCTGGCCAAGGCTTTCGACTCTGTCAATCACCACCTTCTTATCAGCAGACTCAACAGCCTTGGTTTCTCAAATGATTGCCTCGCCTGGTTCACCAACTACTTCTCTGATAGAGTTCAGTGTGTTAAATCGGAGGGCCTGTTGTCCAGACATCTGGCAGTCTCTATGGGGTGCCACAGGGTTCAATTCTCGGGCCGACTCTCTAATCTGTATACATCAATGATGTCGCTCTTGCAGCTGGGGATTCTCTGATCCACCTCTATGCAGGCGAGACCATTCTGTATACCTCTGGCCCTTCTTTGGACACTGTGTTAACTAACCTCCCGACGAGCTTCAATGCCATACAGCTCTCCTTCCATGGCCTCTAACTGCTCTTAAATGCAAGTAAAAGAAAATGCATGCTCTTCAACCGATCGCTGCCCTCACCTGCCCGCCCGTCCAGCATCACTACTCTGGACGGTTCTGACTTAGAATATGTGGACAACTACAAATACCTAGGTGTCTGGTTAGACTGTAAACTCTCCTTCCAGACTCACATTAAGCATCTCCAATCCAAAATTAAATCTAGAATCGGCTTCCTATTTCGCAACAAAGCATCCTTCACTAATGCTGCCAAACATACCCTCGTAAAACTGACCATCCTACCAATCCTCCACTTCTGCGATGTCTTTACAAAATAGCCTCAAACACTACTCAACAAATTGGATGCAGTCTATCACAGTGCCATCCGTTTTGTCACCAAAGCCCCATTTACTACCCACCACTGTGACCTGTACGCTCGTTGGCTGGCCCTCGCTTCATACTTGTCGCCAAAACCACTGGCTCCAGGTCATCCGACCTGCTAGGTAAAGCCCTGCCTTATCTCAGGTCACTGGTCACCATAGTAGCACCCACCCGTAGCACGCGCTCCAGCAGGTATATCTCACTGGTCACCCCCAGTGAAAAAAAAATATATATCAATTCCTTTGCACCCCAGTATCTCTACTTGCACAGTAATCGTCTGCACATCAACCATTCCAGTGTTTAATTGCTATATTGTAATTACTCTGCCACCATGGCCTATTTATTGCCTTACCTCCCTTATCCTACCTCATTTGCACACAATGTGTATAGACTTTTTCTACTGTATTATTGACTGTATGTGTTATTTCATTGGTTGATGTCTATACTCCTATTATACAATATAGAAAATAGTAAAAATAAAGAAAAACACTTGAATAAGTAGGTGTGTCCAAACTTTTGACTGGTACTATATATATATATATCGTTTTGGTCACTTAGAAATGTCCTTGTTTTTGAAAGAAAAGCACATTTTTCTCCATTAAAATAACATCGAATTGGTCAGAAATACAGTGTAGACATTATTAATGTTGTAAATGACTATTTTAGCTGGAAACAGCTGGCTTTTAATGGAATATCTACAAAGGCGTACAGAAGCCCATCATCAGCAGCCATCAATCCTCTGTTCCAATGGCATGTTGTGTAAGGTAATGCAAGTTTAGCATTTTAAAAGGCTAATTGATCATTACAAAACCCTTTTGCAATTATGTTACCACAGCTGAAAACTGTTGTGCTTGTTAAAGAAGCAATAAAATGGGCTTTTTTTTGACTAGTTGAGTATCTGGAGCATCAGCATTTGTGGGTTTGATTACAGGCTCAAAATGGCCAGAAACAAAGACCTTGTACTGTGTTGTACGAGATCTTCAGTTTCTTGGCAATTTCTCGCATGGAATAGCCTCCATTTCTCAGAGCAAGAACAGACTGACTCGTTTCAGAAGAAAGTTCTTTGTTTCTAGCTATTTTGCCAAAACTATAGTTTGTTAACTAGAAATTTGTGGAGTGGTTGAAAAACAAGTTTTAATGACTCCAGCCTAAGTGTATGTAAACCTCCGACTTCAACTGTATATATACTATATATAGCAATAGTTGAATAGGATGAACTTGACTAGAATACAATACATACATATGACATGAGTAAAACAGTATGTAAATATTATTAAAGTGACCAGTGTTCCATAACTATGTACATAGGGAAGCAGCCTGTTAATGGTAGAGTAACCGGGCGGTAGTCAGCTAGTGACAGTGACGAAGTTCAGGGTAGGGTACTGGGTGGAAGATGGCTAGAGATTGCTATTAACAGTCTGATGACCTTTAGATAGAAGCTGTTTTTGAGTCTCTCGGTCCCAGTTTTAATTCAACTGAGTTTGTTCACCGGTGGTTTTTACTGCCATACGTATGTATATTGAAATTTGACATTTACTGTTATATTAGAAGTCCTCTTGTGGTCACTCGTGAATATGGTAATTCTCATTGGTCATTAAGTTGCATCATGCCAGGCCGATATTGATTCTCAGGTACAGTTGATAATTAAAATGGTATAGTGATGATGTTTGTGAACTTAAATCTGCTCTCTAACTCATGTCTTCAAGAGGAAGGAAGGGGCTTTTTATTCTTTGTACATAGCAGGAGCTATCAGGAATACGATGATGATATTGCTTTTACAATGTGTACAGGACTGAGGTAACTCGATTGATCATCTCTTCGACCTGTATGTGTATTTTAGTCATAAATAGCCCACAGAACCTGGAGTCAGGTGTGAAAAAAGATTTCTTTACGTCCTTCTGTTCTACAATATGATGATTATAGTGTAATTACTTCGCTCAGCAAGCAAAAAGGAAAGAAAAAGCTCTCTTCTTTTTTTCCTGCTCTGCAAAGTTGCAAGACAGTATCGTAATGTTTTCTGGGGTATTCCACATTCTGACTACTTTTCTTTCTCCTTGTGTTATTTGTCAAACCTTAAAACAACCTACTTAGCAGCAAAGTGACAAACGTTTTTCACATGACTATGCTGCTATCTCCAAGTAATTAGGGCATTGTGGAAATAAAAGTGTGAAAATATTTTCAATTGGGTATTTTTGTGCCCGACTGAGAAAGCAATATTTGCATTAAATCAAATTGAAACTGTCTCCATTCTGTCAATGTCTTCAAAGCCAAGAAAGTGGCTGCAAATTGTTTTTTTTTTTTTTTTTGCTCAGGGAGGATGTGGGTCAAAAGCAAGTGTGAGACCAAGCAGATGTATTCTTTAAACTAGATACGTCCAAACGAACAGGCAATATTTGTTTATCTTTCGTTCTCCTCCCTATGCCTGCGAGGTTGTTTTTGGGGGTTTGTATGCGTATATCGGGAGATGGAAACTTTAGGGACATACTTTTCTTCAGAGAAGGTTTAAGACATTAAGTAGGACAGCTTGTTCTGTCTTTATTGTTCTTATTGTCTAATTAACAAATGCATCACCTTGGGGTTAGATTTCACTGAATCAATGGTTTACTCTAAGCTCTTTATGCTTCCAAATTTCTCCCCTTCAGGAGACATTCTGTTAAATATTGGCTTAAGGAGACCAGCCATAAAAAGCAATTGCATTATTTGTGTTTATTTTCAGTGTAGATGTTTTGCATAAGACGACTGAGGCACTTCCTTTGTTGTGCCTCAATGCCTGGATTCTTATACTTGCCTCTGGCAAGTATGTTTGTTATGGAAATCCATATTAGCATTGGTTCTGGGTTTAGTCTGTGAACATCGGCATATTCACAGAGTTAAATGTTTTCAAAACATTGAACCATAAGTAATACGCTGTCTATAGTTTGCTCTAGTATTAATACCAACCATAACATGAAATGGAATATTGCCTAATGATAAAGGTTAAATATGTATACTGTAACAGCAAATATTCACAAATAAATTCCTTGTAAAATTAAGCTTCAAATGTAGATTTGTCAAGTTGTTCCTATCCAATACCCCCCCCCAATACCTAGAGAGTCCAGGGAAGTCTGTGTGTCAGGACTGTGTCATATGGGTTGTAGAGATCAATGCTGGGCTGTCAACAGACAATGATTAATCTTCCAGGGCATGACTAAGGGCACTGCCACTGTGAAATGTGTAGTGTCTGACCATCCACTACACTTTCCTGCTCAGAATGTGATTAGCAGTGTGATTAGCAGCGATAATTAGGCCTATATCATACAAGAACAAAAAGACATAGGATACAGGAACAGTTGAAGCACTACAGTTGAAAATGTGGGGCGCAGTATGAAGGAGTCCTCACCTCCTTGAAGTAATTACAGATCTGCCACGGTTTGATTGGTAATAGGATGGAAGCATTGTCTTCACTTATCCACTAACATACAGATTAGTATTTACTTGGAGGGATAGAAATGGAGGGATAGATTAAAAAATATATTGGATTAAATTCAAAACCATTTTATTAAAAAGTTTCTGTTTTTGAGGAATAAGATTAAATATAAAATAGAGGTTTTAACACGTGTCACGACCTCTTAGGTTTGCCAGTTTCAATCTTTATCCAACCTGGTCAAGTGATGAAAAGGACAGATATTCCTGTCGATGTTGATTTTACACCCTTGATATGTCTGGGAATTTCAGTTTTACAGTGGCAACAATGTCCTGTGTTTCTAGATATACTGAAAAAGTATAGGTTCTTAAATGGTTCTTCTTCAGCTATTAAGGTTCCTTGGAGAACATTTTCCCAAGAAAGAACCTTTGAGTTAAGAGTTGGGTTCTTGTCATGGCATCTACGGTTTTTCAGAATTCTAAAAGGTACTTGAAATGTATGGAAGCCTGCAGATGTGTGGTTTTAATAGCGCACATCAAATTGGCCAGTGTTAACTAGTGTTGATTTCTCAGTGTAACATTTCTAGTGTTGATTCAAACGTTACATTAAAACTGTAAATTCACGCTTAGTGGTGTAAAATAACCCCAGTGCTGAATAACCAGAGTTTAATCTATCATTATCATGTTTCCCAGCATGCTCTAATGCTGGTTGATTTTTAGAGTAGTTTTTCCCCAAAATATCGATGTTTTTGTATGTAAATTGATTGATTAATTAATCTTATACTTCTGAAATATAAATAACATACATGTTTCTAAACTATTCCAATCTGTTACTTGAACATATTGCACCCTTTACTGAAATGGTTATTCCAGTTTAGATCTTTAAGGTAGTCTTCTGTCTTCGTCTTCCCAAACAGTCATTTTGAATTCAGGTGAATCAAATTGGATTCTAATAGAAATTACACCACTATACAAGTCAGCATAATGTGACGTGAAAGGCTGATGTGGCCTGTATCCTGAGTTTCAGGCCATTGTATTTATAAGGCTCAGGGCCAGACCCAGATGCAGACACGGGAGGCAGATAATAATAATAATAATATAATAATAATATATGCCATTTAGCGGACGCTTTTATCCAAAGCGACTTACAGTCATGTGTGCATACATTCTACGTATGGTTTGAGTGTTTGATATTTATTAGTTCCAAACGAGGTAGACAATAGAATAGTCGTCGACAGGCTAAAGGTCAAAACCAGATAAAAGTCCAGAAAACAGGTCAGGGTCAAAATCGTGAGGAAAGAGAGAATAGCAAAATCATGGGAAAACCATGCTGGTTAAATTGAAACAGACAAGACAAACTGGCACAGAGAGACAGGAATCACAGGGATAAATACACTGGGGAAAATAAGCAACACCTGTAGCGGGTGGAGACAATCACACGGACAGGTGAAACAGATCAGGGCGAAAGTAACAGGGTAAAACTAGGCCCTCAAAAGAAGGCCGCATGAATTAGTGATGAGTCGTTCGTGAACAAGTCGGCCCTAAGAGAACCAAAGATGCAAACCAATGACCCAAAAGACGTGTGAGCGAGGGCCGAGCCAACTCACTCACAGTCACACACTTAGCAGCCGAGGAGAGAGAGGAAGGACAGCTGTGAAAACAACAGCTGGAAAATGAGAAAGCACAGTAGCATCTGGATGCATTTTAATAATGTAGACAATGTTAGAGCACAGTGTAGAATTTGCCAAAACAAAATCTCATATAAAGCCGGTTCTACGCACAACCTACACCGGCATATGCGAACTGTGAAGCTAGCTATAGCGGAGCTTCGAGAGACTAGCGGGCCTGCTAGTGATAGTGGTGGAGTTGGCACACCACACGTGGTATCCACTCAGTCAAGTAGGCCGACTCCGCGACCCATAATCTTCTATGGACCAGTTTATACCAAAGTCTATATCAAAACAAGGCCAAATTGGTATTGCATTGGCTAAAATGATTGCCACCGACTTCCAGCCATTTTCGATCGTGGAGGACAGAAATTATAGAAATTATAGCAATAGTCTAAATCCAATGTACATAATTCCAAGCAGGAAAATCCTTTTAAAAAATCACTTATTTCACAATTGTACGAGAGCACACAGGCTTCAGTGCGGGAAAGAGTCCAAAAAGCTACTGCAGTTTGCCTTACCACTGACTGCTAGACATCAAGGGTAACCACTTCTTATATGTCGGTTCCATGTCACTTCATTGAAGATTGTTCAATGTCTAGCTATCCTCTGGACTGCTTTGAGTTCAGCGACAGACACACCTCAGAGAACTTGGCAGAGGAACTGTTGAGAGTGGCTAGAGAATGGCAAGTAGATGGAAAAGTGATTTGTTGTGTTAGCGACAATGCAGCTATTATAACCAAAGCCATTAATCTCTTCAACCTATGGGGGCGCTATGTCATTATTGGATAAAAAGACGTGCCCGTTTTAAGCACAATATTTTGTCACGAAAAGATGCTCGACTATGCATGGAATTCACAGCCTTGGAAAGACAAAACTCTGACATTTCCAAAACTGCAAATATATTATCTGTGAGTGCCCCAGAACTAATGCTACAGGCGAAACCAAGATGAAGTTTCATACTGGAAATGCCCCAGATTCTGAAGGCGCTGTGTTCTAATGTCTCCTTATATGGCTGTCAATGCGTCAGGAATGAGCCTGCCCTTTGTGTCGTTTCTCCAAGGTGTCTGCAGCATTGTGACGTGTTTGTAGGCATATCATTGGAAGATTGACCATAAGAGACTACATTTACCTGGTGTCCCGTCCGGTGTCCTGTGTCGAAATTATTGCGTAATCTGTAGGTCCATGCGCGTTCCATTTCAAAGTCAACTGCCACGAAGGATTTTATCGTCGATAGATATGTGAAAAACACCTTGAGGATTGATTCTAAACATCGGTTTGCTATGTTTCTGTCGATATTATGGAGTTAATTTGGAAAAAAGTTTGCATTTTAATGACTTAATTTATTAGTTTTTTTGTTTTTACCCAAACGTGATGAACAAAACGGAGCGATTAGTCGACACAAATAATATGTTTTGTAAAAACGGAACATTTGCTATCTAACTGAGAGTCTCCTCATTGAAAACATCTGAAGTTCTTCAAAGGTAAATTATTTGATTTGAATCCTTTTCTGGTTTTTGTGAAAATGTTGCATGCTGAAAGACAGGCATAATCCTATGCTAGGCTATCAGTACTGTTACACAAATTCTTGTTTAGCTATGGTTCAAAAGCATATTTTGAAAATCTGAGATGACAGTGTTGTTAACAAAAGGCTAAACTTGAGAGCAAATAGATTAATTCCATTTCATTTGCGATTTTCATGAATAGTTAACGTTGTGTTATGCTAATTAGCTTGCAGGTAGATTTACACAATCCTGGATACAGGTTTTTTTCGTAGCTAAACGTGACGCAGAAAACAGAGCGATTTGTCCTAAACAAATAATCTTTCAGGAAAAACTGAACATTTGCTATCTGAGAGTCTACTCATTGAAAACATCCGAAGTTCTTCAAAGGTAAATGATTTTATTTGAATGCTTTTCTGGTTTTTGTGAAAATGTTGCCTGCTGAATGCTAACGCTAAATGCTAACGCTAAATGCTACGCTAGCTATCAATACTGTTACACAAATGCTTGTTTTGCAATGGTTGAGAAGCATATTTTGAAAATCTGAGATGACAGTGTTGTTAACAAAAGGCTAAGCTTGAGAGCAAATAGATTAATTTAATTTCATTTGCGATTTTCATGAATAGTTAACGTTGCGTTATGGTAATGAGCTTGAGGATGTAGTCACGATACCGGATCCGGGATGGCTCGACGCAAGAAGTTAATATTTTAAAATGGACCCATCATCCATGTCTTGCCCACACAATCAATCTGATTGTAAGAGATGCTCTGAAGTTGACGAAGCCCACTGTGGACAAAGTGAAAGCAGTTATGAAATACTTCCACAGGAGCACAGTAGGTGCTGAAAAACTCAAGTCTACACAATGCCAGATGGGGATGCCTGAGCTGAGGCCAAAACAAGACTGCACTACAAGGTGGAATTCAACATTTTATATGTTGAAGCGGTTTCTTGAGTCAAAGGATGCCATCATCTCTACCCTGGCCATTGTCAATGTACCTGATGATGCTCTGACCCAAGAGGAATGGGAGGTGGTGGAGGAGGTGTGCAGAGTCCTGGAAGCATTTGAGCAGGTCACTGTGGAGATCAGTGGAGAGAGGTACAGTAAGCAGTTATTACTACATCATTATTTAACCCAGTATTATATATGTATATGAGCAGTAGATGAGAATGTAGTATCAGTAGACAAAACATGAACATGAACCTGAACTAATAATTTACTGTTCTCTCTTTTCAGCTATGTGACAGCCTCAAAAAATGATACTCCTGTGTAAGGGTCTGCAGCGAATCACAGCCATCTGCCAGAGAGAGGCAAAGCACGAAGGAATCCCTCAGCTGATGCCATAATGGAGGTCCGATCCTATTTGGAGGAGCCCCTCCTGGTGGAAGAACAAGGCCTCTGTCTACCCACGGTTTAGTAAAGTCATGATAGGGAGAATCTGCATAGTGGCCACATCCGTTCCCTCCGAGGGGATCTTCTCGAAAACGGGACAAATAATTACTGAGAGAAGAAACCGCATCAGCCCCTCAAAAGTGAGGCAGCTTGCATTTCTGAATGCAAATCTCTCATAAAAAGCCAAATATGGTCAGCATTACTGTGTGCTGCTGGTTATTGCAATGGCAATAAAGAAGAGAGAGAAAAGACCAGTTTAATGTTTTAAGTGGGATGCTGCAGTTTTTCAAATTGTTATTTATTTTTCTTTGATATGGTGCAATATTCTATTATGCTGTTCAGATTGTATTAGTTTTGAATGGTTATATGCACTTTGTTTATATACATTAAAAAGTTATACTTCAAATGCAAATGTTTAATAGCATTCTTTTTTATAACAAACCAATGCATTTTTAAATACATTGTGGTTCAGGTAGAGTATGATTTTATTTAACACCAATCATAGTCAAACGCATACTGTTTGTCTCGAAAAAATACAAACCCGTTTAGGAGCCAAAAGAGCTGGCTCTTTTTGGTAAGCCCATCACTTACACAAAATATGTGTTGTCTCAAAAAGTATATATTTTATGACACCAACTTCACCTAACGTCTTGATGAAGGCCACTAGACTGAAATTAAATGAATGTAAAAACCATGTCTGAATCAGGAGCAAACATGGTCATGGGTACTTGTAAAAATTCACTCGAAAGGCACCCTGGGAAATATGCAAATGAGGCTTAAAACCCTACAGCAGGGTTATTCAATTCCAGTCCTGGAGGGCCGAAACATTTCTGGTTTGGGATTTTTGTATGGTTCTTCAAAGAACCATGCCATTTATGATTCTTCAGAGACCCTAAAATGGTTCACACATGGCATTGCTCTCAAGAACCTTATTTGGCTCTAACTTGCACTTTTATTTTATGAGTGTAGGATGGTTGTGGTGTGGTGCGCTGCGTTGGTTGACGGTGTTCGTCAGTAGCAGTGTCATTTTCATTTTGCAGTGTTCCCGCTAAGTGAAGGCTTTCTTTATGGCTTTGGCCCCTCTGACATGTGTCCTCATCCCCCTTCATGGATGACAGGGCTTCCCAGGGCCGCCGGAGAGACAGGTGAAAAGGGAACACGCTGAGTGGCTGTCATACTTTTGTAAAAAGCCCAGGATACAGTCATTTAGGGGGGACACATGGTCTTCTACGCTGGGCGAATTGCTGCCAGTGGAATGTTTGAATGTTTCTTTCCCATGTCAAGGCTGGCACTAAATAGGGAAATTGAGATTAAAGCGGCGAATCCGAACGTCTGGTGCTTCGAGAGAAATTTTGTCTGTCAGTTGACTTCAGAAGTATGTCTCTTTTTTTTAGGCCTATTACTTTTTAAAGGGATAACCACTCCAATCAGTTATTTGATTGCATCGGTGCATTTATGTACCAGGCAAATCAAATAACCCCAGTCTGAATAAATGTATCATTGAGATATTCGCTTTAAAAGGATTTAGGGCTCTATTGAATCAGTATTGCTGAAGTGTTACAGATTGCTCTAAATAAATTTGATGGTAATTTCCGATTGAGCTGACATATGCAGCCTTTACCTTGAATGCAATCTCAGCTAACGCAGAAACATTGGCTTTAAATTTCAATCACGCTGTAACGCTGAACTTCCGCGATACAGATTGAATAGAGCCCCTAGTCATCTATCATCAGTTATGGATCGTGACAGCAATGATGCTTTGATCTAGAGGTCTTCATGGGACTGATTTTTTTATCCCACGGCTTTTCATACCACACCCTCTGTCTTTTATTCTGACTTCTACCCGCTCCCGCAATATGTCCTAAAACCGACCGCTGTCCCGCGTCTGTGACGCAGCTTGCTTGGCAGCCATGGTCCTGTCACGACTCGTCAAGGTGGGTGGAATCAGGCTCCGAGAGCAAATAGTGAATAGAGGTTTATTCTCCGGTGAATAAAAATAAACACGGACAACCCAAAATACAAACAGGGTGAAAATTATCCAAAACAGGAAATAACAGACAAACCGGAGAAATAAAACACAAAAACACCGACAGCCGAAACGAAATGACAAAAACAAACAATCCCGCACAAAACAAGGGCGGGACAACCTACATTATATACAGATACTAATTAACTAACACACAGGTGAAAAAAATCAGACAAAACCAACAGATAACCGAAAAGGGATTGGTAGTGGCTAATAGGATGGTGACGACGACCGCCGAGCACAGCCTGAACGGGCAGCAGAGCCAACCTCGGCAGAAGTCGTGACAGGTCCAAGCAATTCTGCACCCTATTGGCTAGTGGTTCCCAACCGGGGGTACTTGGTCTATCCACAGGGAGTACTTGAGAAGACTCACGAGACCCTATGCATACTGGTAAAATGCACACATGTAAAATGCAATATCAAAATGTGTAAAAATAACCCATGAAACAGGTTAAATTACCAGAGATTATCACATGGCCCATTATTAGGTTAGTGCTGTGCTGTTATATCATGGTAGTGACTGCCATTAGTGCTGATCACTTATTAACCATTTATTCACACTACTTACTTTATTATTTTTATTTGATAACTTTATTATTTAATTACAAGTCATCATCTCACCTCTATAGAGCTGCTGCCGATGCCATCTGACAAAATCACAATTTTAGTAGTTCTTCAAAGTGAATAAGGCAATCAAGTGGCGATATTACCATGTAAATCTTGGTGGGGCAAAAAAATAATTGCACTCTAATGGTGACAAACGGTGCCCACAAAACTGTTAGGGCCTACATAAAGCTGTCCCAACAGCAGAGTCCCAACAACAATCCCAACACCTTACCACTGCTACCTTACCACTGCTATCAGCGGAGCCCTGTCTGGCAGCAAAACAGTTCATTCAGCCTCATTTCCTGCCGTTTTTGAGATGTGCAAACTATGGCATAAGGGGACGACAAGCGGATAAGAGGCTATCCGTAATTTCGATTAAGACGTTAATGAGCGAGCTAGGACGGACGTAGTCAATATAACTATTTGTTCAACACTTTTGAAATGTACAGCGACAGAATTCAGACCATGGGCCGTTCTTACAGTGTGCTCCCTGTACACCAAGACAGAACTGTTGGATAAATAAAGGGGGCATATAAGCAGACAATGAAAGCTCTTAGAATATTTGATGATTACATTTCTCAAAAACAGGTTATAGGTTACATATGCACCACCAAGTCAGAACAGTAGACAAAATTAAGAAGTGATAATAGACCAAATTATTAGGGTGAAGCACATGGTCGACTAACAACTTACTACACAACATACACTTAGTATTACTTTCGTAGCTACAGTATACATATCTCCCTGGCATAATACATAATTTATACAGCACCATACAATACATTTTTGGACTCACCTTGTTGTGCTTAGCTCACTTGAACAGGAAGGTGGCGTGGCTGTCCTTCGTGGGCAAATTTTGTCATCAAAGTCTGACATTCTTTGGATTTATGGTGCTTTCAAGACTAGGGGAAAAAAAGTTGAATCATGATGATGTCAGTGATCTCCAGGTCGTAGCTCTAGAAAGAGGCCCAGTTCCCAATTTACAATTCTGAGTTGAATATAAGTCATAGCAAATTTTTCCAGAGTCCCAGTTGTCTTGAACTCACTAATGACAGATTTTGTAGTTCCGAGTTAACACTTGTTTTGGGCGCGGCACAAATCATGCTTCATTGACAGCATGGCCAATGTTGAATGTTTTATTTTAATTTTAAACTAGGAAAAGAGACCCTTAATCTTAGACTTGAGACACACAACCACTCCACTGAATAGCAGGCTAATGATTGCTTTGCAATGCTTGCAGTGAGCCACAGATTCCTTCCAAACCACTCATTGTTGAATTTGCGTTTTCCAACTTGTTGTGTAATGTTTATGCCAAATGGCCGATGAGCACTGATAAGTTTTATCTACAATTTCTCTTCATTATTTCTCTTCATATGACAATGATTAACAAGGATTTGCCAGTAGACTGTCGACTTCATCATGATAACTGCTAGCTAGGATTTTGAAAGTATGATGTTGACATGATCTGTCCAATACAAACTACTCTAGATATAACATGATTTGATGTCATTTTATCTGTGGCCAATGACCTTGAGCCTTCTTGGATGTTTTGAGCTCTACCATTAGATTTGGTGGAGACGTAGTGTGTGTCCCCATGAGGTGGTGACGTAGTGTTTCCATGAGTGACACAACAATCTGCCAATCACTGTGCAACGTGATTGGCAAGGCTGAAACAACTGCATTTTGGAGATGCCTTATTCAATAAAATAAAAAGAGAGCATGTTTGTATGCAGCTTTATTAACTCAATGATATATATATATATAGTTTACATTGTTTGCAAACTGACATGTGATATGCCCCACCTGCCCTGAATGATGGGTTGCCACTGGGGAAATCACTTAGATCAAATGTCTCCAAACTTTCCTAGCATGAGAGCTACTTTGAAAACACACCTGAAACCCCACCTCTTTAAGGAATACCTAGGATAGGATAAGTAATCCCTCTCACCCCCCCCTTAAGATTTAGATGCACTATTGTAAAGTGACTGTTCCACTGGATGTCATAAGGTGAATGCACCAATTTGTAAGTCGCTCTGGATAAGAGCGTCTGCTAAATGACTTAAATGTAAATGTAATGTAAATGAAAAAAATACAAAAAATTGGTTAATCGCTCAGCACCACTATAGGTATTACTGGGCTATATCAGCCAATAGGCTAGCCATAGTTTGAAAGAGAACCAAAGTTGGAGCGAGAACAAACACTTGCACTTTCTCGTTCTCTTGAACTACGTTTTAGGAGTGGGACGATTTGCAGGCAGAGACAATATTTATTTCCAGACAATGTAGTAGGCCTAATCTATAGCTTAATCATATTTAGGAAGTTAATTTCCTTGGAAAGATAACTGCCCCATGCTTCTCTGCCCATGCATAGGCTAAAGCCCACTCGATTTAATAGAGACCATATGCACACCTGATCTTGCACGCCCAACTAGGAGAGGCGAGATATGGCTAATGAACATGAAGCAGCAAGAATGATGAGAGCTGACACTTGCACTTTCTCTTACGTTTTGCATAGCTATAGCCTACCTTTTAGGAGCGGGACAATTTGAATGCAGAAACAAATTAATGGGTTATCAATATTTATCATTTAGAAATGATGATCAAATGTTTTGCTTGCACCACGACTCATGTTGGTTGAGCGGCCTCCACCTTTTTCAATGATCAATAGTTATTTGGAGAAACTGTAGTAAACTGTACCCAAATCATTTTTTTCCTCCTTTGGAATGACAACTGTGCTGTGCTTCTCCGCCTATGCAATTAATTGAAACCACACACATAGTCTATAGGCACACTTGATCTTGCACGCTCAACTAGGAGAGGAGAGGTGCTGCTGAACTTGAAGCATTGAATTATGAGAGAGTGTGAATAGTGCGACAAAGAGGAGTTTCAATACAATAGATTGACTCAATCATAACCTACAAAACAGAAAGTTATCAGTTTCCAAGTAGCCTAATGTGCGGGACTAACACATATTTTCACCCCAAAGTTGTCTGTCTGACGGCCTGCTCCAGCCATCAGCATGAAAAATGCAGACCACACCTCAATGATCTCTGTCAGGGCCCGCGGGTTTCCCGCGGGAACAGCCCTCTACTTTTATAATCTGTTCGCTTAATCTCTCACTGAGAGTAAACATCCTACTGACATGTTTTGAGAACATGACTATTATGCCTGATTCATTCTTTGGCCAAAGAAAGAACAATGTGAAAAGAAAATTATATGTGCCAGCATAGAGGTTCAGGTCAGCCCTATTGTGTGAATCAGTCATCATTTACCAAACAAAAACATAAACACAACATGTAAAGTGTTGGTCCCATGTTTCATGAGCTGAAATAAAATATACCAGATTTGTTCCATACACACAAAAGCCTATTTCTCTCAAATTTGGTGTACAAATGTGTTTATATCGCTGTTAGTGAGCATTTCTTCTCATTTTTGTCAAAATAATCCATCCACACAGGTGTGGCATATCAAGAAGCTCATTAAACAGCATGATCATTATATATCATTATAAATATTGTGCTGGGAACAATAAAAGGCCACTAAAATGTTGTTAGACAACACAATACCACATATGTCTCAAGTTTTGAGGGACCGTGCACTTGGTATGCTGACTGCAAGAATGTCCACCAGAGCTGTTTCTAGAAAATGCAATGTTAATTTCTCTACTAGAGAAACTTTTCTATTCAACGTCGTTTTAGAGAATTTAGAAGTATGTCCAACCGGCCTCACAAACCGCATACCACGTGTAACCAAGCGAGCACAGGACCTCCATATCTGGCTTCTTCACATGCTGGATCGTCTGAATGTGGGGCAGGTTGGGGTGCTGATGAGTATCTGTAATAAAGCCCTTTTGTGGGGAAAAGCTCATACTGATTGGCTGGGCCTTGCTCCCAAGTGGGTGGGCCTATGCCCTCCCAGGTCCAACCATGGCTGTGCCCCTACCCAGTCTTTTGAAATCCATAGATTAGGGTCTAATGAATTTATTTCAATTGACTGATTTCCTTGTATTAACTGTAACACGGTAAAATTGTTGCATGTTGCGTTTATATTTTTGTTCAGTATAATTAGATCATCACCATTGGAAAAGAGGCCTAATTACTAGTGCCTGGGTTTTACCATCATCAACCTGACTTTCCCCCCTGTAGTTCAATAGCAGTGTCCTGTGTTCCTTTCCTAATGACCACCCTCAGAAATCCCTCAGGAGTAGCTACATTGGAAGCTACTCTTCCCGTATGTATGGTTCCTGAGAAAAAAACAAGAATGACCAGTTCAATACACTGTCTCTCTTTGGTCCCCAATGCAATGGCTAATGGTTTGTGGTCTCTCCAGAGTACTATGTCTGCCTAACTTCTCCGACATAACCTAACTCTCCTATCCTACATCAGCCTCCCACATCATTAGCGAGCCATGCTACGCTAGCTATGCTACACTGTGTTTCATGCACAATCACTCTATTCTCACGTTACTAAACCAGTCGCATGCCTGATGAAGCCTGTTCGTACCGATTCCCTGTTCCCCCTTATCTTCTCCTTTCCAAACTCTGATGTGTGCCTTCCCATCCCCACACGGAGCATTGTCACGGTTCCCTTCGAAAGGGACCGCATGAACGCCTCACTGGTAGGATCATTATTAATTATCATCAGGTACAATTAATGGGCTGATACAACACCACCCCAGGAATTTCACATCCTGTCATGCATCTCTCGGCTGTGATGTGTCCTGCTCAAATCTGTAGTTGATTGGTGGGCATGTTTTTTACAAGAAGAAAATGCTATTGCCACCAGTGATGTCATCGAATGTTCCTTGTTACGTGACAGGCATGACAGCAGTGCCAAAGATGTGTCAATTATTTCCACCTTGATGTTTGAAAAGTTAGACTGAAGTTAAACAATACGTCTTGATAATCTTGATTATTTGATTACTCAAAAGGTTTGGTAGTTATGTGATTTGATAATGCACATGAAAAAACATTGCTGGACAACCTATTGATTATAATCAACAGCTTGTAAATTGAACACGCTGTTCAAGGAATATTCCCTAATATACCTTGGATAACATCTGTAGCTATAGCTTATGCCAGGTAAAGCAATGTACCTGAGGCATTCTTCCTCAGTGCTGACACTCTATTCTTAACTAACTGCCCACAATTCTCAAGGGCCAGCCAGCCAGTCTGGCTACAAATGTGTGTAAATCTTATCGACGTTTTTTAGTTCTGGTACAAAGAATGATTTCAAACGCTCTGACCAGACATGGAAGAGAAAGAAAAGCCAGCCAGGGAATGGATCGGCTCTGGTACTAATCTTTAGCTCTGACAGGTCTCTTTGTCTCTCCGTGCCTCCGACCTCTTCGCTGTTTATGCCTTCAAGACAAAACCCCCAGACAACAACTCCAGACAGACAGAAAGACAGAGACTCAATGAAGCGGTAATCACTCCAGCCCATCTCAGGGGTGAGGAATTACATCAGAGTAATTGATTGGCAGTCAGTAATCAAAACCTCTAAGTAATTATACCCTGTCTTGGCGATGACTGCCCTAATGAAGATATATTTGTACTGTAAAGAGCTGAGGCGATTTATCTCCCAGTGCCTTGTTAAATATCAGGATGCAGAATCAAGGGCGTTCAGGGAGGCATTTGAGGATAGGTCGGGCTGAACCGCATAACCATGGTGACCCATTACTTATCCGCAAGCTGATTTGGGGGGATTCTGCCCCATCCCTGTGAGAGGTGACAGCAAGCAAGCAAAACACTACACTGTTAGAAAAAAAGTGCCAAGTATAACCGTGTTGGGTTCTTCGGTTTGTCCCCATAAGGGAACCCTCTTTGGTATAGGTCGAACCCTTTGCAGTGTTCTACTTAGAACCCTTTATGTAGGGTTCTTCATAGAATCCCCTGTAAATGGTTCTACCTAGAACTGTCTATGAAGGCTTCTGCCTCTCCTAAATGTTATTCTTAGAACCCTCTATGAAGGGTTTGAAAGATAACCCTTTTATATTTGAAGGGTTCTTCCTAGAACCCTCCATTAAGGGTTCCACCAGCCGTATTAGCCTTTAAAATTAAACACTTTATGAAAAGACATGACATCCACCACGGTTCAGAAGGCCAGCATCCCAGAGTCGCCTCTTCACTGTCGACGTTGAGACTGGTGTTTTGCGGGTACTATTTAATGAAGCTGCCAGTTGAGGACTTGTGAGGTGTTTCTAAGTGACTCCAAACTTTTGAACGGTAGTGTGCATCATAAGGCCTTTCTTTGGGGGCCTAGTTATACCCTAACACAGTGGTGTTAGGAAACTCCTAGTTTACAGGCCCCATCAAGCCTGCAGTTCATCTCCTGCAAAGTGATGTGAAATTCCTATTGCTAGATTGAGGAGATCCAACAATTGGAACTTTTAACCCATTTAATCTCAAATTTGACCAAATATTAATGGAAAAGTGCGTGAAAAAGTGTGCTTTATGGTCGGTCAGTCACAATTGTGACCGGTGGGATAATGTATACTAAATTAACATAATTCTCATCTGCAGTTATCAAAGTTCTTATAAATCCCACCCCAGTTATTAGCACATTTAAAACTGTCACTAGCATTGCCTCTAGAATGCCCCATCACATTCTAGTCTGACTATTTTACACATCAAAACCCTAATACAACACGATATGAATACTGACAAAAGAAAACAACCATCAACGTATTTCAACATTGTTACTTTATTGTAACATACATTGTAACATTGTTACTTTAGTGCAACATGTATTGAAACGTCAATATTGTAACTTTATTGTAACATTTGAACATGTACTTTAGGGCAATATTCATTGTAACATTGTCATTGTGGCATTTTAGTGCAACATTCACCAACAACTGTAGTCGTGCGATTCATACCCACTGAACATAAAGGTAACATTTAGGATAGAAGTAGACTGTAGAATATGTATTCAAGTAGAGGCCTACACTGAACCTCTATGAGATATATATATATATATATATATATATATATATATATATATATATATATATATATATATATATATATATATATATATATATATATATATATCTCATAGAGGTAGGCTTCAGAACCAAGTGCAAGATTAGTTTGTGCATCGCTATTTTAAACTGTGATCAGTCAGACCTACTGTCATACAGTATGTCTTGAATCAATTGACCTTCTTTTCCAAAAACATTTGTCATTTTGATGGTCTTTTTCGTCAACTTTTATTTTCTTCCTAGAGTCCGTTGTACTGCTTCTCCTCACCCTTTATTGACTTTTCTATTTTTATTATATTGTCTTTTTCAGCCCTTTTTCATTCGCTCTTAATCTCCTTTTCTACTGTCCATTGTATATCTTGAAACACTCAATGTGCAGTGGAGCCAGTACGTTTGTCACAATGACGTCTTCTCTGGAACCGGTGCATCGTGTTGATTGGCCAGTAAGAAGCTTTGTCATATCATGCCTGATCTTCAACAGCAGCAGCCAGTAAAGATCTCCTTCCGTGGCTCAGTGGTTTCGTGCCAAACTTTTGCATATTTGGGCTGTATACTATGTGTTCTGGAATCACATCGGTGGCAGGCCTCTTCGATCATTTGAACACACAATCTTTTTATTTTTGACCACATGCAGCTTTTCCCTTGGCTCTTCTGACTGGATCCTCTGGTGGGTAGAGGCCCTTTGCTCTTGTGGATGGGGGGGGCCATCCTCTTTTCATGGTGCAACCAGGAAGTAAACTCTGGTCATGTGACAATTTACACTAAACATGTGACACTGCACATACTTCATTGAGACCCTTTATTATTTCAATATTTTCTGTAAATGCATTGATACATCATTCAGTAACATTTATAGAGCATTATAACTGGAAAGGGTTTATTACAGTCACTATTGTGACCGATGGGATTAAATAGGTTAAATACCCACAACCTGCATTCAGAATGGATGCCAGGATAAGGAAATTGTCTTTTGGGACTACCTAAATTATCTAAACAAGGACAACTATCTTAGTAACGAGTGCAATAAGTACAATTCCTAACAGATTGGATTGGTTTATTTTTTTTAAATCGATTAATCTTTGTGTAGCATAAGATTAATCAACCAATCAATGTATATGCAAAAACACAGGCATTGAAACAAAAATAAATCTGAAAATTAACCTGCAATAGAGCATGATGGGAAATATGATAATGAGGGGTGAGGTTTTGATTATTTTACACAATCATCCTCAACTCTGGTTATTAAAGGGGAACTGCACCTGCTGATTCGGGTCGTTTTTTGGCTTGGCTTGACGGGAGCCTAACGTGAATTGGCTTGGGGGTGTGGTTTGATGTGGGTGTTTCTAGTGTGTGTCTTTGCCACCACCAAGACACACCCATCTGTCAGAACCTTGCCCGCAGTTGTTTCCCCCCCCCCACTCAATCACAATAAATAAAAGTCCTGCAGGTATGGTGAGATGCCGGAGGAAGCTTTGAATAGGTCAGTAGCCTACAGAGTTATTTGAGAATAATGCAATTCGTAATTTATGTAGATATTCTACATGTGTTTTGACAACTTTCAAATGTAGTAACCGGTCCATGTAGAATACACAACCATTTAAATAATACCATAGAAGCAGTGTTCTGCTCATAGAACAATGTGGACCTTTCACCTTTCATTGTCATTCCCAGCCGATACAGATACTGTGCCTATAGGTATTTTGTCTGGTGGTAATGGGGCTACCTTGGCAAACATGTCAGGGTGGTCATATCTTCTTGTTTTGTGTCCCTGATCCTGGTGCCCAAGGTTTCTCCCTCCCCATATTGACTGATACCATTCAATTCAATAATAAGAAAGACAATACAAGGTAAAGGTTGTGTCTGGTAGAAATTGTTTGCCGAGTGCCAGGTCCCTCTCCATTTAGAGACATCAGTATCAAGCCTGTCTGTCAGTCTGGACATCATCACATCATCTTGCAAGTCTCCAAGTGCTGACTCCATAGATGCGTCTGTGAACACGTACACAGTCACTGTTCGATTTTTGTTTTATCTGACTAGGCGTGTCGGTTAAGAACAAATTCTTATTTACGATGACGGCCTACCAGAAGGCAAAAGGCCTGCGGGGACAGGGGCTGAGATTTAAAACAAATTTAATAAATAAATATTGGACAAAAAAACACATCACGACAAGAGAGACACCATAACACAACATAAAGAGAGACCTAAGACAACAACATAGCATGGCAGCACCACATGAAAACACAGCATGTTAGTAACACAACGTGACAACAACGATGACCGTTGGTGAGCAGGCAAAAGGTGAGGCTGGAGGTAAGGTATTTGCCAGCACCCCATTGATGGGCATGGCAACGTAGATCCGCTCCTGACCCCTCATCAACCATACTCGTCGTTCACACATAAACACAGACAAAGCACTGATTACATTATCAATGGTGGTTATGATAAGCATGGTGGAACCAACCTGATCGCAGCATTCACCTTTCGATTTCACTTCAGATATCATGATATGTGAAATGAAATAGAATGGTCAACGCAGCAATCAGGCTGGGTCCACCAAGCAAGGTTATGGAGGTGAATTGGGACACAACTCTATACTGTTTTGACCTTTGACCAGGTCAAATGTCACCAACCAGATTCAAGTGTCCTGCCTGTTCCATTTATAGGAACGCTCAAAGCGTGGGCATGTCTGCGTGATTCTCAGGGTCCCCTTGCTGGTCTTCTCTATGTTGCATATTCGACTGCCAACTAGACATCTCTTGAACAACTGCAGCAGGCAATCCTCATAAACAATGTACTCCCTCATCTTATGAGGTGGGGTTGACTAGGAGAACCTGTGACAGGGGGAAACAATAGAGAGCCAAGTGGTAGAACCCTATCCCTCAGCAAAAAAAACTTTTGGAAACTTTTCTTCTAAGAGTGTAGAACTTAGACGCTTTATATTAGTATTTTCAACGGTTGCTGTATACGCTATCAAAATGTTCTCCAATGCTTGCAAAGAAGGGCACCTATTAGTAGATGGGGGAAAAAGACGACAAAACATTAAGTACACTTAGTAACAGGAAGGTTGGTCATTAAAATCATAAAAGCAATCAAATTAATCGTTTACCTTTGATGATCTTCGGATGTTTTCACTCATGAGACTCCCAGTAACACAACAAATGTTCCTTTTGTTCCATAAAGAGGATTTTTATATCCAAAATACCTCAGTTCGTTTGTCGCGTTATGTTCAATAATCCACAGGAAATAGCGGGCACGACAACGCAGACGGAAATTCCAAATAGTTTCCATAATTTCCACAGAAACATGTCAAACATTTTTTCTAATCATTCCTCGAGTTGTTTTTAAAATATATAATAAATTATATATATATCAACCGCAAATGTCTTTCACAGTAGGAGAGGGAAAAGCAATGGCTGCTCAAACTCTGTTGCGCGAGCAAAACTCATGTGACCACTTGACGCGATGTTATCGTTCTGGCTCATTTTTTTAAAATAAAAGCCTGAAACAATGTCTGAAGACTGTTGACACCTTGTGGAAGCGATAGGAAAATGAATATGGTTCATATCCCTTTAAATCCAGCAAAAGGAGGCTATGGAACATAGAGTTTTCGAAATAGAAGCCACTTCCTGTTTTCATTTTCCTCAGGGTTTCGCATGCAATATCAGTTCTGTTGTACTCACTGACAATATTTTGACAGTTGTCATGGCCATACCACATACCACACCCTGGCCTAACCAAAATAATAAAGAAAACAAAGATAACTAAGGCCAGGGCGTGACAACAGTTTTGGAAACTTTATAGTGTTTTCTATCCAATACTAATAATAATATGCATATACAGAGTGGCAAAAAAGTATTAGTCAGTATTAGTCCTCCCACTTAAAAAGATGAGAGAGGCCTGTAATTTTCATCATAGGTACACTTCAACTACAGACAAAATGAGAAGAAAAAAATCCAGAAAATCACATTGTAGGATTTGTTATGAATTTATTTGCAAATTCTGGTGGAAAATAAGTATTTGGTCACCTACAAACAAGCAAGATTTCTGGCTCTCACAGACCTGTAACCTCTTATTTAAGAGGCTCCTCTGTCCTCCACTCGTTGCCTGTATTAATGGTGCCTGTTTGAACTTGTTATCAGTATAAAAGACACCTGTCCACAACCTCAAACAGTCACACTCCAAACTCCACTATGGCCAAGACCAAAGAGCTGTCAAAGGACACCAGAAACAAAATTGTAGACCTGCACCAGGCTGGGAAGACTGAATCTGCAATAGGTAAGCAGCTTGGATTGAAGAAATCAACTGTGGAAGCAATTATTTGGAAACGGAAGACATACAAGACCACTGATAATCTCCCTCGATCTGAGGCTCCACGCAATTCTCACCCCGTGGGGTCAAAATGATCACAAGAACGGTGAGCAAAAATCCCAGAAACACACAGGGGGACCTAGTGAATGACCTGCAGAGAGCTGGGACCAAAGTAACAGCCCACCATCAGTAACACACTACGCCGCCAGGGACTCAAATCCTGCAGTGCCAGACGTGTCTCCCTGCTTAAGCCAGTACGTGTCCAGGTCCGTCTGAAGTTTGCTAGAGAGCATTTGGATGATCCAGAAGAAGATTGGGAGAATGTCATATGGTCAGATGAAACCAAAATATAACTTTTTGGTAAAAAAACTCAACTTGTCGTGTTTGGAGGACAAAGAATGCCGAGTTGCATCCAAAGAACACCATACCTACTGTGAAACATGGGGGTGGAAACATCATGCTTTGGGGCTGTTTTTCTGCAAAGGGACCAGGACGACTGATCCGTGTAAATGAAAGAATGAATGGGGCCATGTATCGTGAGATTTTGAGTGAAAACCTCCTTCCATCAGCAAGGGCATTGAAGATGAAACGTGGCTGGATCCTTCATCATGACAGTGATCCCAAAAATAAACCGCCCGGGCAACGAAGGAATGGCTTCGTAAGAAGCATTTCAAGATCCTGGAGTGGCCTAGCCAGTCTCTAGATCTCAACCCCATAGAAAATCTTTGGAGGGAGTTGAAAGTCCGTGTTGCCCAGCAACAGCCCCAAAACATCACTGCTCTAGAGGAGATCTGCATGGAAGAATGGGCCAAAATACCAGCAACAGTGTGTGAAAACCTTGTGAAGACTTACAGAAAACGTTTGACCTCTGTCATTGCCAACAAAGAGTATATAACAAAGTATTGAGATAAACTTTTGTTATTTACCAAATACTTATTTTCCACCATAATTTGCAAATTAATTAATTAGAAATCCTACAATGTGATTTTTGGGATTTTTTTTCTCATTTTGTCTGTCATAGTTGAAGTGTACCTATGATGATAATTACATGCCTCTCTCATCTTTTTAAGTGGGAGAACTTGCACAATTGGTGGCTGACTAAATACTTTGGCCCCACTGTATTAGCAACTGAGACTGAGGCGCTGGCCGTTTACAATGGGCACCTCTCCATCGAAGCTACTCAATACTGCCCCTGCAGCCATATGAAGTTAATGGCTGTGATAGGAGAAAACTGAGGATGGATCAGCAACATTGTAGTTACTCCACAGTACCAACCTAATTGACAGTGTGAAAAGAAGGAAGCCTGTATAGAATACAAATATTACAAAATGTGCATCCTGTTTGCAACAGTTCACTAAAGTAATTCTGCTAAAAATGTAGCGAAGCAATTACATTTTACAAAGTGTTATGTTTGGGGAAAATACACTGCTCAAAAAAATAAAGGGAACACTTAAACAACACAATGTAACTCCAAGTCAATCACACTTCTGTGCAATCAAACTGTCCACTTCGGAAGCAACACTGATTGACAATCCATTTCACATGCTGTTGTGCAAATGGAATAGACAACAGGTGGAAATTATAGGCAATTAGCAAGACACCCCCAATAAAGAAGTGGTTCTGCAGGTGGTGACCACAGACCACTTCTCAGTTCCTATGCTTCCTGGCTGGTGTTTTGGTCACTTTTGAATGCTGGCGGTGCTTTCACTCTAGTGGTAGCATGAGAGTGGCTCAGGTAGTGCAGCTCATCCAGGATGGCACATCAATGCGAGCTGTGGCAAGAAGGTTTGCTGTGTCTGTCAGCGTAGTGTCCAGAGCATGGAGGCGCTACCAGAAGACAGGCCAGTACATCAGGAGACGTGGAGGAGGCCGTAGCAGCAGGACCGCTACCTCCGCCTTTGTGCAAGGAGCAAGGAGGAGCAGGAGGAGCACTGCCAGAGCCCTGCAAAATTACCTCCAAAAGGCCCCAAATGTGCGTGTGTCTCCTTAAACGGTCAGAAACAGACTCAATGAGGGTGGTATGAGGGCCCCGACGTCCACAGGTGGGGGTTGTGCTTACAGCCCAACACTGTGCAGGACGTTTGGCATTTGCCAGAGAACACCAAGATTGGCAAATTCGCCACTGGTGCCCTGTGCTCTTCACAGATGAAAGCAGGTTCACACTGAGCACATGTGACAGACGTGACAGAGTCTGGAGACGCCGTGGAGTACTTTCTGCTGCCTGCAACATCCTCCAGCATGACCGGTTTGGCGGTGGGTCAGTCATGGTGTGGGGTGGCATTTCTTTGGGGGTCCGCACAGCCCTCCATGTACTCGCCAGAGGTAGCCTGACTGCCATTAGGTACTGAGATGAGATCCTCAGACCCCTTGTGAGACCATATGCTGGTGCGGTTGGCCCTGGGTTCCTTCTAATGCAAGACAATGTTAGACCTCATGTGGCTGGAGTGTGTCAGCAGTTCCTGCAAGAGGAAGGCAGACCTGAATCCAATTGAGCACATCTGGGACATCCACCATGCCACGTTGCACCACAGACTGTCCAGGAGTTGGCGGATGCTTTAGTCCAGGTCTGGGAGGAGATCCCTCCGCCACCTGATCAGGAGCATGCCCAGGTGTTGTAGGGTGGTCATACAGGCACGTGGAGGCCACACACACTACTGAGCCTAATTTTGACTTGTTTTAAGGACATTACATAAAAGTTGGATCAGCATGTAGTGTGGTTTTCCAATTTAATTTTGAGTGTGACTCTAAATCCAGACCTCCATGGGTTGATACATTTGATTTCCATTGATAATTTTTGTGTGATTTTGTTGTCAGCACATTCAACTATGTAAAGAAAAAAGTATTTAATAAGAATATTTCATTCATTCAGATCTAGGATGTGTTATTTTAGTGTTCCCTTTCTTTTTTTTAGCTGTGTATAATACAACGGAACTGAGTACCACTCTTCCTATTTTCAAGGATAGTGGGGACTGTAATCATGTTATGGGTATGCTTGTAATCATTAAGGACTAGGGAGGTTTTCGAAATGAAAAATAAATGGAATGGCACAGGCAAAATCCTAGAGGAAAACCAGGTTCAGTCTGCTTTCCAACAACCACTGCCAAATGATTTCACCTTTCAGCGGGACAATAACCTAAAACACAAGGCCAAATCTAGACTGGGATTGCTTACCAATAAGACAGTGAATGTTCCTTAGTGGCCGAGTTATAGTTTTTCTTAAATCTGCATGAAAATCTATATGGCAACACCTAAAAATGGTTGTCGAGCAATGATCAACAACCAATTTGACAGATCTTGAATAATTTAGAAAAGAATAATGAGCAAATTGCACGTTTGCAGGTCTGGAAAGCTCTTAGAGACTTATCCAGAAATACTCTGCAATTGCTGTCAGAGTTGATTCTTCAAAATATTGACTCAGGGGTGTGAATACTTATGTAAATGAGATATTTTTGTATTTAATTTTCCCCAAAAATGGAACAAAAAAAACATGTTTTAGCTTTGTCATTGTGTGTAGATGGGTGAGAAAAAAATATAAACTTAATCCATTTTGAATTCAGGCTGTAACACAACAAGATGTGGAATAAGTCAGGAGGTGTGAATACTTTCTGAAGGCACTGTATCTACCTCCATTACCTCGTACCCCTGCACATCGACTCAGTACTGGTACGCCGTTTATATAGCCAATTTGTTACTCATTCATATGTATTCCTCGTGTTATATTACCTTTCTATTACCAAAAAAAATGTCTCTGCATTGTTGGGAAGGGCCCGTAAGTAAGCCTTTCACTGTTAGTCTACACCACTTTTTTTACAAATAAGATATGACAAATAATATGTTATTTGATTTGAACAATAGTCCTATAAATCTACCCTAATAATCCTCACTAATCATGGAACTGTGATGACAACGGTCTAGTCATCGTAAACCTAGCACCATCCTCCAGTTATAAACTGCTGCATATGGTCTGCATTACATAATGATATCCCAAATTATTGCACAACTTGTAATACGTTAGCCTAATATGATCCACGTTTGCTTGCGATCTTCAGGAACTACTAGTCAAACGTGACAGAGGAAAGAAAGGTAGCAATGTGATGGCATGATGCAAATGTACGGAAATGAACACTAAAGTGACAGTTATAAATGTATGTGGGTATGACTGATGGTGGCATCTGACTGTGTCTAATATTTAACACGATACAAATTGTTTTTAAAAATACAGTGAAAAGTCCAGGCATATATTTCTAGAAATCACAAACCAACTTGGTAGGTTTGGCGCTATACTATATATGAATGGCTACAGAAGCCTACAGTCTGGGTTTCCAAATTTCATCCCTGCAAGTGATGAGGCTAGAATTTCATAAACTTTACTGTGGAAAAGCTGATATGTTGATGTGGTTTAGTTTGCTGCCGTTATGACTGGTTTCACATTTATCTCCAGCGATCATAAGGTAAAACATATATAAAACAATTGTAATTTAGATTTACAATCCCCTTGTCCTAACGGCTTACTCATTTACCTCGCTCTTATCAATAGCTCTTTAAAAAATCTAAATTACAGTGCATGGAGAATAGTGTTATTTCTATCGAAAAAACAGTAAGTAGATGTTGTTCCACTTGGAATCGACATGTTGCTTGAGCTTATTCATCATTTGACCGGAACATAAAAGTGTTTGAATTCTGAGGGAACTAAGTCCATGTAACGGTTCTCTTGGTGTGAAGGAGAGTCGGACCAAAATGCAGCGTGTAGATTGCGATTCATGTTTTAATAAACAAACGTAACACGAATCTAAATACAAACACTACAAAAAACAATAAACATAACGAAAACCGAAACAGCCTATACTTGTGTACACTAACACATAGACAGGAACAAGGACACTAAGGACAATCACCCACGACAAACTCAAAGAATATGGCTGCCTAAATATGGTTCCCAATCAGAGACAACGATAAACACCTGCCTCTGATTGAGAACCACTCCAGACAGCCATAGACTTTGCTAGATCACCCCACTAGCTACAATCCCAATATATACACAACATACAAAAACCCATGCCACACCCTGGCCTGACCCAATACATGAAGATAAACACAAAATACTTCGACCAGGGCGTGACAGAACCCCCCCAAGGTGCGGACTCCCGAACGCACCTCAAAACAATAGGGAGGGTCCGGGTGGGCGTCTGTCCATGGTGGCGGCTCCGGTGCGGGACTGGCGGAAGCTCAGGAGTGTGAGGAGGCTCAGGAGTGAGAGGAAGCTCAGGAGTGAGAGGAAGCTCAGGCAGGTAGATAGATCTACTAGATCCTGGCTGACTGGCGGATCTGGCGGATCCTGGCTGACTGGCGGATCCCGGCTGACTGGCAGATCTGGAAGAGTCTGGTTGACTGGCAGATCTGGAAGAGTCTGGTTGACTGGCAGATCTGGAAGAGTCTGGTTGACTGGCAGATCTGGAAGAGTCTGGCTGACTGGCGGATCTGGAAGAGTCTGGCTGACTGGCGGATCTGGAAGAGTCTGGTTGACTGGTGGATCTGGAAGAGTCTGGTTGACTGGCAGATCTGGAAGAGTCTGGTTGACTGGCGGATCCTGGCAGACTGAAAGATCTGGCTGCTCCATGCTGACTGGCGGCTCTGGCTGCTCCACGCTGACTGGCGGCTCTGGCTGCTCCATGTAGGCTGACAGCTCTGGCGGCTTCTTACAGACTAGCAGCTCTGGCGGCTCCATGCAGACTGGCAGCTCCTTGCAGACTGGCAGCTCCTTGCAGACTGGCAGCTCTGGCTGCTTCATGCAGACTGACAGCTCTGGCTGCTTCATGCAGACTGACAGCTCTGGCTGCTCCATGCAGACTGACAGCTCTGGCTGCTCCATGCAGACTGACAGCTCTGGCTGCTCCATGCAGACTGACATCTCTGGCTGCTCCATGCAGACTGACATCTCTGGCTGCTCCATGCAGACTGACAGCTCTGACTGCTCCATGCAGGCTGGCAGCTCTGGCTGCTCCATGCAGGCTGGCAGCTCTGGCTGCGCTGAACAGACGGGGGAGATCACCCCACTAGCTACAATCCCAATATATACACACCACATACTAAAACCCATGCCACACCCTGGCCTGACCCAATACATGAAGATAAACACAAAATACTTCGACCAGGGCGTGACAGTCCAGGTTAGAATACGATATATACGATATATACACCTCCAAACCTTAATTTCTGTGAGCTCCACCCCAAAAGTACAGCGGGTGAATAGCATGCTATTCTCATGCTTATGTTCAAGATCAGAATTCGTGTGGAGTGACTGAAATCCTGACTTTACTTGTTCAGATGGTTTCCAGTTCCGGTGGCAGGCATGCTTTCTTTTGCAAATTACTTTGAATGAACTGACTTACTGTATTTCCCAAAACTTGTCAATACTAAACATTTTATTAAGGTGTGGGACATTCATTGTTTGACGAGAAATAACTAGCAGGTCTATTACAATCCAGCATCTAGAATTTGTCTGTCAACAATTCAACCGTGGGAACATGGTGGCTCACAACACCAGGCAACAGAAAGAGATGGCCGCCACTATACGAGAGATTGTTCGTGAGGAGATTACCTCTGCCCCTCAATTTACAAAGTGGATACCTGCTAAAGGGGATACCTATTCAACCAAATTGGAAAGCCTGGAGAAGACAGCCAATGGGACAGAGGTGTGACTCCATGACCTGGAAACCGCGCAAACTAAGTTGGAAGGGATAATCAAACTCATTAAAGAGAAAAAGGAATCACTTGAAAATAATTCCCGTAAATTCAGTGTGTGGGTCACAGGTCTTGAAACTGGTTTGGAAGCGGACAACCCATCTTCCTTCAAAAGCAATCTTTTTTTTGAACTGTTCGTGCAGGAGAAGCTGGGTCCCAGCTCAAGACTTCTTCAAGAAGCACATCAAACCCAACACACAAGGGGAAAAGCCAACAGATGGAACCGCATGACTGGCTCATTATTCAGGTATGCTATCCATGCGGAATCAAGCAGCCTAGCCTATGGCTATGATGCTGTCCTCAGCATAAGAATATTATGAAGACACCTCTTATGTGTGGGTACAAGGAAGAAAATTACTATTATTGCTGAGCATTGAACTTGTTATAATTATATTGCCTATGGTCCAGGTCATTTACACAATGATGGACAATATATGGATCCTACATCTATCCTATTTTTGACTGTTTAGGCATTAGGCTTGCATATCTGTCATATGGGATTTTTGTCTTAATTTTCATATTTTTTTCTTTGTTACACACACCCACTCGTAAAGTCTGCTAACTTAATTGTAAAGGTCTGAATTGGTTACTCATTTGGTTTTACTTTATTATTGTAATTCTTTTAATACCTTAAGACCAAAAATATACTGTGTATTAAGAGATTTCATAGGTAAGGCTGCCACTCGCCATCAAGCTACAACCCTGTAATTATAGTGCAGGGCAGGGGGAGCCGGGGAGGAAAGGTTAGGGCCTAGGGAGGAGGGGGGGCCTGGTGGAGGGGGGCAGCGAAGGGAGGCAAAGGGGGAACCGTTTACAGGAAGGGTCTTCAGGGTGGAGAATGACAAATGGGTGGGTTTCCCTGTGGGTCCTGCTTTTATTTTACTCACATGGGCTTATCAACACTAAAGATAACAGTTACATTTCAGAAAAATAATGGCAACACTATATTCTCTCATGGAATTGCAAAGGCCTTAATATTCATATCATGCGTTCCGGCTGTCTTGATATTCTAGCAAGAAACCATATTGATATAACAATGCTCCAAGAAATGGATAATCCTGAGTGTATTGTGAATAATGATGAGTGAGAAAGTTACAGAGGCATAAATACCACACCCCCCCCCCCAAACAAAAATATGCTAATCTCCCCTGTTAGCATGTTTTGGAGTATGATATTTGTGCATCTGTATCTTTCTCACTCATTATTATTCGTGATTCATTCAGGACTATCCGTAATCATGGTAGCATCCACATTCATTTAGAAGTGTTTAGAAACATAGGCTATCCTTATTTACAATAAAAGTGACTCCAAAATAACAAAATACATTATTTAACATTCATTTCTATTGGGCACAAAATAATCTGAAACACAACCAAAACAAACAGCAAATGCATCCAACAAGTTTGTAGAGTCACAAGCTTGATGTAATGATTGTATGCTAGGAATATGGGTCCAAGCACTAAACTTTTGACTACTTTAATACACATATAAGTGAATTTGTCCCAATACTTTTGGTCCCCTAAAAGTAATTTCTAAATGGTTCACTAAATGGTTCACCCAATATGGTTCACCCAATATGGATGAAAATACCCTCAAATGAATGTGGGGGGTTTGGAAGGAGACATGTTAGGTTGGGGAGTTTGGGTGGGCCTACCTGTTTTTGCTACTCTTTTATTTCCATACCAATTGTATTATTACAAAATCCTGTTGATAAATATGATAATGTCTCTGTATGTTGCAGCCTATGGGTACATGTGGTATAAACTGTGTCAATTGACATGAATATACCTTTAACTCTCCCTCCCCCAAAGAAAAAGCTGGTCAAAAAAATGTAGTAGAAAAGAATAAGTGTAGAGAAAAAGTGCATACAAAAGGAAATAAGTTTCATTTACGCCCGCTTAACTTGGGTCGGAATTCCCCCTTCATGCATTGGTAGTTCAATAAATAGTATTAAGCATTATTGTCTCATTTATAATTCAATATAATATGTAAGAGGGAAGCTCAGTTAGTAAGTGGTTACCTTTTGTTATCAACTGGCACAGCTTTACACAGCTACAGTAAAGAAGTTAAAGTGTATAGAAAAACCAATTCCGTAACCAGATGGTGTTCAGGAGGGCACACCGTTTATGTGCCCTATCCAACAGCTGTTTTTTGTTACTGGACAAGGTCAAGTTTTAAATCCCCATTTCACTCCTCGTATCAAAACGTGTTCTCCCTTCTAGTGCCTGAATACAACTACTGAATACAACTTAGTTCTCAAATTGTCCACTGGCTGTAACAATAGGATTTCTCTCACAATATGTGCCTCTGACCTCTATGCAAAAGGTTTGGAGATTAAGATAGAATAAAAAATTAACTGAACTGGTGAGCAGTTCTCACAATGTAGGGCTAGTATTAATGAAATAAGGAGGATAATTGAGAGAGCAATTTCGTTTCAAAAGGCTTTAAATAAAATATCCCACAAATTGGACAGGAGGGGGAATTACACGCCTATCAAAATGCATTAGGATGAGACTAGTAAAATACTTTAACAAGAGCTGACAAATAATTGAATAGCTTGTAGGTATTCTGAATGTGGACACTTTTTTTCTGTCATTAGATTTATTTTATTTTATTAGTATTTCTATTTTGACAGCAGATCCAAGATTTTACATGGATGAGACTCACAGCATGGTAATGGATTGAAATTACAGTAAGTGTTGAGGTAAAAATATTGGGAAGGCTTCCACAAATGACAGCAGAGATCCATACACAACTCTTGATTAAAAGCTGTGATGAACATAATTGATTCACGGTCCATGATGATCTTCCATCTATACTGTACGTAGTACTTACTTACATCATTAAGCCTTATATTAGCCAATATTAAACCAACAAATATGAATAACTCCCTTGACAGGCTTTGACAGAATACAGCATACATGTATACAGTCCATTTCCAATGAACATTGTAATGTCTTAGAATCACATTTCCTATTCACTTCCATGTGCTAGTATTTTTAGTGTGTTGGATTGATGCCCGGAGCATTGAGGAGAGGTCAGAGTGCTCAATGAGAGGAATATTTTGAGAAACACACAACCATACTGTTTGGCTAACATCGTTGACTTTGCTCATCAGAGGTTATGTGAAACAGCAACTTGTGATGTAATAGTGCTACAATGTGGATTCAAAGTGCATTCAGAGTTACCGGTTTTCATTTACAGCTAAAGTACCTAAGTGTTTACATGCATTACATCACTACACTTACACACCTGTTAACTGCACAAATTCTGAAGTGTCCTAATCTGCCCTGCAAAAAGACTAAAGATCTAAATAGTAAGGTTATGGATTAACCAGGGTGTAAATCACTTAAAGTGAACCTATTGTGTGCCTGTCTGTGAATGTGCCTCTATCCTGCTAAGATAATGCTTTGTCCTCTTCTTTCTGTTATACAGTAATAGCGAAGTCCCCGGTGCACTCCCATGACTTTCAATATAACCACCCCGTATCAGGTTTCTCAGCAGTCTCCTAATTGTTTAACGTAGACAAAAGTCATAATCAACACTTTGAAGACCTATTAGGAACCATTCCATCCAGCGGTGATTGCATACTGCATTTTGATTTGTTGACAAACATTAATAATGGTCAATGGTTTATTATAAAGTCATTAGCTCTCTAAAATCTCATTATAAGTAGAACGTCATCCCATAATGCGTTTATATTAATTTACTGCAAACCAGAAAGGCAGGAGCTAAAGCGACAGACAACCTTGCTCCCCTTAGCCAGCTCAAGCTGAATGGACTGGGGAAATACGGAGAATACAACGAGACAGACCATGGGCTTCAATTATAGGACAGACTTCATATCAGATTAGTGTAACAGTATCCACCGGCCCATTTTAACTGACTGAATGAGATATACAGATAACTGCCAAAAGAAAGGAAACACCAACATACACTGAGTGTACAAATCATTAAGAACACCTACTCTTTCTATGACAGACTGACCAGGTGAATCCAGGTGGAAGCTATGATCCCTTATTGTTGTCACTTGTTAAATCCACTTCCAAACAGTGTAGATGAAGGGGAGGATATAGGTTATATAAGGATTTTTAAGCCTTGAGACAATTGAGACATGGATTGTGTATGTGTGCCATTCAGAGGGTAAATGGGCAAGATAACATATTTAAGTGCCTTTGAACGGGATATGGTAGCAGGTGCCAGGCGCACTGGTTTGAGTGTGTCAAGAACTGTTTTTCACACGCAGCAGTTTCCATGTGTTTCAATAATGTTCCACTATCCAAAGGACAGTGTATATGGTTATTTGGTTGAAGGGTTAAATTACCACAGTTCAGTGTCTGTCTATGTTGATGCTGTGTGCGTGTGCATGTGTGTGTGTTGTTTTCCCTCATAAAAGTGTGACAAACCCCAAAGATGTGGTTCTTACAACCAAGGTACTTGTCAATGGCAAACGTGCGCTCACTCTCCACTCTCATCAAGCTACTCCATCCTCCTCAGAGAACTCGGTGATTGATGCAAACAAGTCCACATGAAGTGTAATGTGGAGAGCCCGTTGTTTTCGATGCTAATCACAGTAATGTCGCCGGGACCTAACTTATCACTGGGGCTTTAAACCAGAGGTGGAAGAGATGGAATGGCTCTGTTATTCATTTCTCCTCACAATGTCCCAGTCACTCTCGCCCTTTAACAATCTAATAAGCCTTCTCTCACTGTGGACAGACAATTCCATAATGGCCGCAGGATTCTTAGGGAGGCTGTTGGCTGTAATTGCAATGGGCCTCTGGCTTTGTTTACGCCTAACACAAATCAGCGATCGGTTGGCATCGGAGTCAATCAAAAGCTGCATTCTCCCATTGGGTGTTTATTTATATGTTTCTCATTTACTTTTCTAATGCACAGATGATCTGTCTCCGTTGTCAATGCAATCACTTTGTTGTAGAACCACACACAATAGAAGGTGAAGGGAAGAGAGTATTGTAGTTTGAAAATAGTTGATTTGATCTGTAAAGATTGTGGTTTTGTGTTGAATTTAGCATGGGCTTTGGAGAAATCGCTCTGCTGTTGACAATTTACAGTCATTTCCAGTTCCTTTGTTGTCTGTGTCAGAGTATTCAAGGAAAATCTGTCATTCAGTTTAGAAAAGTTGAGGCACTTTTTGAGGCACAATGTCCTGTCTTCTGAAGCAAATCAAGAATGTGTTACTGAAAGAAAAGAAGTGGGGAAGTGAAATTGGATTAAATATGATGATGTATGTTTATCAACTCCTGTGGGATTCTTTTGTTTGTGTGATTAACTTAGAAATGTTACATTCTAGTTGAATATTGGTATGTGTTAATATCAATATGATTCAAACTGATATATAATTCACTGATACATCTTTGGTTTAAAATGTTTGTAGACGTTTAAGATATTTTTCTAATATTGGCTAGGATTTCTATTCCATCATATCATTCTTTTTTAGGAGTAACGTAAAGATCTGAACAACCCACATGGCAGATGTAGCCACTGGCCGACCTTATCTGTGCCCTGTTTCAGGAATGGGTAGTGAGTGATGCAAAGTGCAACAGTCCAGTGGTTCTGTCTGTGCATTTCCTAATATACCTATGGACTAGGTGCACTTGAGCTTTTGAGTATTATGTTTAATAACTAACATACAAGCTATGCGGAGTAACAGTCACCCAAGGCACTGATCATAATAGCCTAGTGTATATCCATCCTCTTAAGAACTTGTTCTTTGAATATGTTCCCAGATAAAAGGCTCTGAGATGAAAAATTGCCTTTGGAGAATCTTGCCCTTTCCTTTCTGATTGTGCTCTATCATTTGTTTTGAATCAGGCAATAGAACAACTTCTTGGATAAACACTAGTTAACAAATCTCTCCCCTTTTTCATGACTGCTGGCAGATTTCTTTATTCAATGCTCTAAGGTGATTTGAGCCGCTACACAAAGTGTGAAATATGATAATATTTTACATAAAGGTTTCTCTTGAAAGAGTTTGTGAAGTTTCACAAGCAGTCGATCCAAACCCAAACAAACAAACCCAGTTGTGCAGGTATTAATTTGACACAAAAACATAACAGTTAATATGTTGCACTGGTTGCAAGCAACAGTTGTGCAGCTAGAAGCTACAGTACATTACTAACGGCTAGCGACTTAACATACACTATTTGGGTTAAATAACATGGAAATGGTGTCATGTTTGCTTTGGTTTGCAGACCTTAATGTCAGTGTTGTAAAGCATTAACAAAGCTTTCTAGTGATCCTAAATGTAGACTTAAGGGGGGCAAGGAGTCCCTCCAGACTCTCCAATAATAGAATAGGGGCATACAGGCCATGCAGTAGTGGCTAACTGCTTGATTTGAGTAGCTGTGCTACAGTGGCTGTGCCTAACCTTCTGAATGAACTACCAGTGTCATTGCTTAAGATACTGAACCTAATTATCTTCAAAGCTAACCACATGGTATCTAGGCTTAGGCTATCTTGCAAGACCTATCGTCCAAACAGCAGCTGGGTGAGTGGTTGTCACACTTAAGTCACGTTGTGATAATGACAGCATAGAAGTTGAGAACTGTGTTTTCTCAACTCTGTTAAAAGTACACTCAAGAAAGTGTGCCTCTCCCAGGTCTGTACGGGAGTTGCAGTGATGGGCCAAGACTGTAACTACCAATTGGATATCATGAAATTGGGTACATGTATATACAGTACAGTATATACAGTGCGTTCGGAAATTATTCATACCCCTTGACTTTATCCACATTTTGTTACGTTACAGCCTCATTCTAAAATGGATTAAATACAAAATGTTCCTCAGCAATCTACACACAATAGCCCATAATGACAAAGTGAAAACAGGTTTTTAGAAATTTTAGCAAATGTATTAAACTTAAAAAACAGAAATACCCCATTTACATAAATATTCAGACCCTTTGCCATGAGACTCAAAATTGTGCTCAATTGCATCCTGTTTCCATTGGTCATCCTTGAGATGTTTCTACAACTTGATTGGAGTCCACCTGTGGTAAATTCAATTGATTGGACATGATTTTGAAAGGCACATACTTGTCTATATAAGTCCCACAGATGACAGTGGATGTAAGAGCAAAAACCAAGCCATGAGGTCGAAGAAGTTGTCCGTAGAGCTTCGAGGCAGGATTATGTTGAGGCACAGATCTGGTAAAGCATACCAAAACACATCTCTGGAGAGACCTGAAAATAGCTGTGCAGCAACGCTCCCCATCCAACCTGACAGAACTTGAGAGGATCTGCAGAGAGGAATGGGAGAAACTCCCCAAATACAGGTGTGCCAAGTTTGTAGCGTCATACCCAAGAAGAATTGAGGTTGTAATCGCTGTCAGTGGTGCTTCAACAAAGTACTGAGTAAATGGTCTGAATACTAATGTAAATGTGATAAACATTTCTAAAAATCAATTTTTGCTTTGTCATTTTGGGGTATTGTGTGTAAATTGATGAGGGAAAAAACTATTTAATCAATTTTAGAATAAGGCTGTAACATAACAAAATGTGGAAAAGGTCAAGGGGTCTGAATACTTTCCGGATGCACTGTAAATACAGAACCAGCCAAAAGTTTGGGCACACCTACTTATTAATAGTCTTTTTATTTATTTTTACTATTTTCTACATTGTAGAATAATAGTGAAGACATCAACATGATGAAATAACACATGTAGTAACCAAAAAAGTGGTCAACAAATCAAAATATATTTTACATTTTAGATTCTTCAAAGTAGCCACCCTTTGCCTTGACAGCTTTGCACACTCTTGGCATTTTCTCAACCAGCTTCACCTGGAATGCTTTTACAATAGCCTTGAAGGAGTTCCTACATATGCTGAGCACTTGTTGGCTGCTTTTACTTCACTCTGCAGTCCAACTCATCCAAAAACCATCTAAATTGGGTTTAGGTCGGTTGATTGTGGAGGCCAGGTCATCTGATGCAGCACTTTATCACTCTCCTTATTGGTCAAAAAGCCATTACACAGCCTGGAGGTGTGTTTGATCATTGTCCTGTTGAAAAATAAATGATAGTCCCACAAAGTGCAAACCCGATGGGATAGCGTATCACTGCAAAATGCTTTAGCCATGCTGGTTAAGTGTGCCTTGAATTCTAAATAAATCACTGACAATGTCACCACTAAAGCACCCCCACACCATCACACCACCTCCATGCTTCACGGTGGGAACCACACATGCGGAGATAATCAGTTCACATACTCTGCATCTCACAAAGATTTCCACCGGTCTAACGTCCATTGCTCATGTTTCTTTGCCCAAGCAATTCTCTTCTTCTTATTGGGGTCCTTTAGTAGTGGTTTCTTTTCAGCAATTCGATCATGAAGGCCTGATCCTCTGAACAGTTGATGTTGAGATGTGCCTGTTACTGGAAATCTGTGATGCAATTTCTGAGGCTGGTAACTCTAATGAACTTGTCCTCTGCAGCGGAGGTAACTCTGGGTCTTCCTTTCCTGTGGCGGTCCTCATGAAGTCTGTTTCATCATAGCACTTGATGGTTTATGCGACTGCACTTCAAGAAACTTTCAAAGATCTTGACATTTTCCGGATTGACTGACCTTCATATCTTAAAGTAATGACGGACTGTCATTTCTCATTGCTTACTTGAGCTATTCTTGTCCATAATATGGACTTGGTCTTTTACCAAATAGGGATATCTTCTGTATACCACCCCTACCTTGTCACAACACAAATGATTGGCCCAAACGCATTAGGAAAGAAATTCCAAAAATGAACTTTAACAGGCACACCTATTAATTGAAATGCATTCCAGGTGACTACCTCATGAAGTTGGTTGAGAGAATGCCAAGAGTGTGCAAAGCTGTCATCAAGGCAAAGGGTGGCTACTTTGAAGAATCTCAAATATAAAATAGATTTAGATTTGTTTAAGACTTTTTTTGGTTACTACATGATACCATATGTGTTATTTCACAGTTTTGATCTCTTTACTATTATTCTACAATGTAGAAAATAGTAAGAATACATAAAAACCTTTGAATGAGTAGGTGTTCTAAAACTTTTGACCGGTAGTGTATCTAAAATAAAACAATGTAAAATGTCCCACCAACATTAGACCAATCATGTTCTGTATATGTTTGGTGGGATGTTGATGGAATATTGCCCTAACCCTAAGAAAACTGGACATGGGAATGTTCTTGCAGCCTTCCAGGGAAACATGTCTAGAACATTAATAATAGATATTCTGAGAACATGGCAACGGTAGAAAAAGTATCTCATTGTCATACTTTAGTAAAAGTCAAGATACCTTAGTAGAAAATGACTCAAGTAAAAGTGAAAGTCACCAAAAAAAATATTACTTGAGTAAAAGTAAAAAATTATTTGGTTTTAAATATACTTAAGTATCAAAACTCAATATAATTGCTAAAATATACTTAAATATCAAAAGGAAAATGAAAAATATAAATAATTTCAAATTCCTTATTTTAAGCAAACCAGAAACCACCATTTTATTTTTTATTTACGGATTGCCAGGGACAGACTCCAACAATCACATTTACAAACAAAGCTTGTGTGTTTAGTGAGTCCACTCAATCAGAAGCAGTAGTGATGACCAGGGATATTCTCATGATAAGTGCGTGAATTGGACCACCTTCCTGTCCCGCTAAGCATTCAAAATTTACATTTGGCTGTCAAGGAAAATGTATGGAGTAAAAAGTATAGTAATATCTTTAGGAATGTAATGGAGTAAAAGCAAACGTTCTCAAAAATATAAATAGTGAAGTAAAGTACAGATACCTCCAAAAACTACTGAAGTAGTACTTTAAAGTATTTTGACTTAAGTGAACATTGCAACTGGATTCTGGGTAAGTTCTGTTTGACATTAAGGGAATATTCTCCTAACTCTAACTCTAAAACATGCTAAATTGGTTCACATTAGGTTTTTGCCCACATACTGTACATAAAATGCTCCCTTACTAACGGAAAACTGGACACAAACATCCGGGGACCATTACGGGTAGCATTACAAAAACATTATTTCTCTCTAGAATTGTTAACTGGTTTAGCAGCAAACGGTGAAACAGCCTTGGTTGCTAAGACAACTTATGCTGAAGCAGAAACCGCTCTGCAAACATTAATTATTGTCAATTGTACACGAGTGGTGCTGTTCTTTCTCCAGTGTTGTGGAAATAATATGAAAACGTGTGATGAGGAAAATAATAAAATATGAATAGGGTTGAGTCAGGCAGAGCCTATGTGCGCAGCAAATTTCAAACTCTTACAAAAGTTGCAAAAGAGAAGGAAACAGTGTTTGGAATATATGGCTCATCTGTGAGGCAAGTTATTGGCATAATATTTCTATGTAAATGTAGTCACGTTTGATGTGTTTCTCAAATCCCTCCAGACCCCCCAAAAACTGGCATGAATATTAGAACAGAAGACATGTTTTTTGCTTTGACACAAGGTTCATTTTAAGATCAACCATGAGAGACATGACTTTACTTTCAAACTTTCTCCTACTCAAGTCCTGGATATTTCTATGCTTACTCTGGTTATTGTAGCTTACATACCACTACTGATATGAATGTATAAATGAAGGCCCAACATGAGTCAGGGTAGGTAAACATAGAATGCCAGAAGGTCTAGTTGTTTTGTCACCTAGTTCAACTCATCATGGTCTTCATTGGGCCAATTAGCAAAATCACAACAATCAAGAGTGCCTGCACACGCTATTACCATCTGTTCAATCTTAAAGTAGAATATGCTGCTGAGATACAAAAGCAGAGTAACTCTATCACAAATCTTAAGAAAGTACGCAAACTTTTTCCCTTTCATTTAACAACTTAACATCATTATTTCATTGATTGGACTGAAAATACAGGCCTAACCATTTCCGCCCATCTTTTGGACAAGGAATTACTGTCACGCTAAAGCCCAAATTATCTTAGGTTAACCTTGCCATCACTCACCCTGCAACCATAAAATAACACAGTAATGGTCAATAACTCAATTTCCACTTCTTCGTCTCAATCTGCGTAATGTTGATAGAAACACAAAATACAAATGTTCAATTACCTGTGCTTCCGTTTCCCATTAAAGTTAAAAGTAACAACCCAGCCCAGCACAACCTTTCTAGTCAGTCCCCTGTAAGCTGCAGTAGCAGCTGCTGGTGGGACCAGGGCTTTTGGAAAGTAATGAGATCATGCTAATGTCGTATGTGACATTTCAGCTGATTGGGAGGGGGTTATCTCCAAGTAAAGGTGTCTCTTCATTTTAGTCTCAGCCCCATTTCCCCCTCCACACACACAGAAAGAAACACACACACACACACACACACACACACACACACACGCACGCACGCACGCACGCACGCACACACACACACACACACACATACACACACAGTCATCCACACACACACAGAGGATAAATAACTGAAACTGGCACGTTTCTTTGAATAGCAAGACTTTAGAGACTTTATGATGTCCATTGCGAGAGCAGTGATTATCCTACAAGACTGCTGATGTCTGGGGAAATGTGATTTTATGCTATGTGTGTTGACATTCGATAACATTTTGAGTGTCAGTGTTTCTGTAATGTGGTACCTGCTGATGTTGTGTACAAGACCCTGCTACTGTATCTCTTGAGAATTTCCACACCGAGTGGCTCCTGCATTCAAATATTTAGCGAACAGGTGAAGAAATGTTATGTTGTAGTGTCTGATGTATAGAGAAAAAGTACGGTCCGCACTCTCTAGCAAGAAAACATCGTAAGGTTGTATAGTCTACAGGCTACCTTTGTCAATGCGGCAGACAGCTTGAAATGTTGATTTCCACGAATCTTGGATATGACACCTGCTTAACCTGGTTGCAAACTGAAGTATTGTGTACGTGCATCTGTGTATGTCAAATTCAACGGCTGCTGCTAGGAATTTGTTATGGTTCTATGTATTTTTATGTAATTATCAAGGTTTGAGTTGTTATGTGGCTTTTGGGGAGCCATTTTCGGTCAAATATAAATTATTAGTCAGGTAATTGAAACTGCATTTCAATCACCTGGGGGGTTTTGGTAATACCTTGTGCACCTCTGTATGCTTTCTACATTTAAACACGGATGTTTTGTGTTCTTTTTTAGGCCACAAATTCGTCACTGAAGGGGAATACGTTGATATGACAGCGATCACTAAAGAACAGTCGGGATCCTATGAATGCATCTCCTCCAATGACATCTCAGCCCCGGATGTGAGGACGGTGAAAGTCACAGTCAATTGTAAGCATAAAAACAAACAATGATGGCAAACAGCTCAACACTCAAACAAAGCTAAATAGTCAGCTAATATGGCTCTTTTATCAGCTACATTGTTTTTCAAGTCTTTGTTGACCCAAGCTTGTTTTAAGAGCTTACTGGGGTAAATAAATTCATTTAAGAAGCCTTCTGTTAGTTTAACATGCAAGCTAGCGTGTACATTGGTATCAACAGAAAACATATTGAAGGACTTCACAGATTATTCAGGATAACAGATACTTCATCTGTTTGAAACAGTTCAGTTTGAAGGACAGAAAGTGAATGGTTATCAGGTAGGTAGACACAGCAATATGACATAATTCTTAAAAGCATAATTTCAATCTTTCAAGACTGCAAAAACATTTCCAATGTGCACCATCCCGTGAGACATACCCACATTAGGAAGACCCAATAGTGTCAGATCAGAATGGCAGATCAGAATGTTGTTGTTGATTTCTGTAAGCAGCAGAAAGTTGCCCAACTGTCTGTGATGATGTCATATTGCTGAGTTTACCTTTAATGATAAAAGTGGATATGTACCGCTATAAAACGAATTTAATGTCATGCATCCTACAGACGCTCCCTTCATTTCGAATGCCAGGAGTACAGGTACCCCAGTGGGCCAAAAAGGGGTGCTCCAATGTGAGGCCTCTGCTGTTCCTGGGGCAGATTTTGAGTGGTACAAAGAGGACCGCAGGTAAGTCCTTAAAATATATATTTTTTAAATAGTCTATGTTGTAAATGTCCAATGCAGCCATTTGAATCTCAATATCAAATCATTTCTGGATGACAATTAACCTTTTCACCTGTGAGTTCCAAATATCTCTAACGGTCGCCCCAGCGTGACTTGTTTTATGCACATGCTTTCAGGACTATTAACATGCGCTGCCTGCTAATTATTTATAGGCTATGTTTCAACTTGTGAATTTAAAATGATTTCTAACAAAAAAAAATGTAATAGAATTTTATTGAGGTGTGTTCCGCCTCCTCATTAATTCACATTAAAGTAGCCCATTTCAGGGAATTTATGTTTGAACCTTCACTTAGCTGGACAAACTTCTCTCTTTGAGAGCCCAAGCACTTCCACAGTGTTTCCACAGATCAAGTATACAGATAGTTGCGCAGTCTTGCACAAAAAAATTCTGGCTGGCGCCTGCATTGCCTTCATTGTTGTTTTCCTTACAATTAATCATTTTGGACATGTGTGCATTCCTATCAAAGTAAGTGCCTTATTTTCTGTATATCGTGTAGCATACTGTAGAATATGCATATGTGTACAGTACCAGTCAAAAGTTTGGACACACCTACTCATTCAAGGGTTTTTCTTTAGTTTTACTATTTTCTACATTGTAGAATAAAAAAATGCAACTAGGCAAGTCAGTAAAGAACAAATTCTTATTCACAATGACGGTCTACACCGGCCAAACCCAGGTCAATTGTCCCCTACAATCACAGCCAGTTGTGATACAGCCTCAAACCAGGGTGTCTGTAGTGACGCCTCTGCACTGAGATGCAATGCCTTAGACCGCAGCGCCACTCGGGAGCCCAATATAGTGGAGGCATCCAAACTATGAAATAACACATATTGAATCTTGTAGTAACCAAAAAAGTGTTTAAAAATCTAAATATATTTGATATTTTTCTTTAAAAATATATATTTTTATTTTCAATTAATCTGTGGGCCTTGTTAAAACCTCTTAGGGAGGGTGCGAATTTTCGCAGCTTTTTGTTAAAAATCGCGCAACATTTCAGTGCCCTGCTATTCATGCCAGGAATATAGTATATGCATATGATTAGTATTTGTGGATAGAAAACACTCAGACGTTTCTAAAACTGGTTAAATCGCTGCTGTGACTATAACAGAACGTGAGTTTCATCGAAAAGTGCAGGAAAATCTGATCACTGAAAATGGGAAAATATATCCATGCGCGACTTGAACCCACTGATAAAGGTGAACCACATTTAATGGGGCTGAGGTTGCAATACCTACAGCTTCCACACGATGTCAACAGTCTTGTCATTTGTCTCGAATTTGTTTCTTGGTCAAACCGAAACAAGGGAGCCGATTTCTTCCAGTCTCCGACAGGATGTTTTGGTTGAGAAATATCCGGACATGATTTCAAGACGTGGAGCTAAAGAATATACATCGCCCCGTGATCATTTTGATAGATTATTAACGTTTACTAATACCTAAAGTTGCATTACAAAAGTATTTCGAAGTGTTTTGTGAAAGTTTATCGTCGACTTTTTAAATTTTTTAAAATGACGTTGCGTTATCAAACTCAGTTTTTTCCTTGATTACACAGTCTTCATAGATCGATATCTAGGCTATATATGGACCGATTTAATCGAAAAAAAAGACCCAAATAAATGTTTATAGGACATCCAGGAGTGCCAAGTAAGAAGCTCGTCAAAGGTAATGAATGTTTTATATTTTATTTCTGCGTTTTGGGTAGCGCCGGCTAACGCAAAATCTGTCGTGTTAGGTGACCGTTGCAGTATTTTGGGGGTACATGCTATCAGATAATAGTTTCTCATGCTTTCGCCGAAAAGCATTTTACAAATCTGACTTGGTGGATAGATTCACAACGAGTGTAGCTTTAATTCACTACCTTAAATGTGTATTTTAATGACAGTTTAATGAAAGTTTGAGTTTTATCAAAAACTATAGGTGGCGTTCTGAAATTCCGCTGAGTGATGTTCCTGCATGGGAACTGTGTTCTGCGTCATCCTTAAGAAGTTCATTTGTGGAAATTCTTTCCTTCTTAAATGCATTTGAGCCAATCACTTGTGTTGTTACAAGGTAGGGGTGGTATACAGAAGATATCCTTATTAAGTAAAAGATCAAGTCCATATTACGGCAAGAACAGCTCAAATAAGCAAAGAGAAATGAGAGTCCATCATTACTTTAACACTTGCAGTATGACGACTCAGGAAAAGACCCAAATGGATATAGTTCGTATAACAGATGTTTATTATAAAATAGGGGGCAGGCCAACAACAGGTCAAAGTCAGGCAGAGGTCGGTAGTCCAGGGCGAGGGAGTCCTTGATGTAGGTCTCCATAGCCTTGGACCCCAGACCCGACAGTGAATACAGTCGTCACCGGGGTGGTGTGGTGCCCAGGAGAAGATAAATCCCACAGTCATAGGGTCAATGCAGATGAAACAAAGTGGCCCGGGCCTTACTGAAAACCTCCCGGAGGTCCTGGTACTCGGCGGGAATGGCGGAGAGGTCTGAGGCTACTTCTGAGCCCACACAAAGATCCCGGGGCAGGCTGCACCAACTTCAGGCAATTGGCGTGGCAGAATGGGCTCTAGGCCATGATAGCACCAGCAGTCCAGTTACCACGGGAACTTGGGAAGACTTAATAATCATGAACTGTATAGCCTCGCTGTGGTTCCCTGACACTCGCAGGTTGATGGGAGTGGTATTGTGGGCCGCAGAGTTGATAAGTACCGGGAGAGATTTTGAGTGGTTCCCCCAAAGCAGGATGACATGCAGAGGGGTGTGAGTAAGAGGAGAAGGAAAGTTCTCCGTATGGCCCACCAGAGTACTCGCACCTACCAGTGAGCCTGATTTTTTAGTGGACAGGTAGCCACGAAATGACCATTAGTCCCGGAATACAAACAACTCTTCGTATTGTCTGCATAAACGTTCAGCTGGAGACAACCTAGCTCTGCCTATTTGCATCGGCTCAGGAAGATGCGAATTGGCAGATTCTGGAGAACTCTCGGGAGAACTCAGGTAGCCTTGGATTGTCTCAGAAACGTAGACGTTGGGGACTTCCGGGATGCCTTGGAGGCAAGGTGGAATCCTTGGGTGGGCGAGGGGGACCGGAATTGGACCTCCTCTCCTTCCTACGTTCCCGTAGCCGCCCACTGATCTAGATAGTCAAGGCGATGAGCGATTCGACATCTGTCGGCAGTTCCTGGGCTGCGAACTGGTCCTTAACTTCCTCCGATAATCCATGTCGGAACGTTTCGTACAGAGATTCTGGGTTGTAGGCACTCTCGGCAGCCAACATGCGGAAATCCACCTGCCACACCTGCAGGAGTCTTGCTGGAGCTTGAGTAACTACCGGGCAGCCTCTCTCGCGGACAACGGAGAATCTAAAACCTTCTTCACCTCAGCCACAAACTCTTCCAGACTGAAGCACACGGCAGACTGTTGTTCCCACACTGCTGTAGCCCAGGCAAGAGCCCGGACATCAATGTGATAAGGTACGCTATCTTCGACGGGAGGAGGGCTGCAGCTCGAAGATGAGCGAACACTGAGAGAGAAACCCACAACAGGTTCCCAATTCTCAAGCAAAGTGTTCCGAGGGAGGTAAGCGGGGTTCTTGGGAAGCCGGGGTGGCCGGGAAAGACGCACTGCTGACAGCCGGGTTACTGAGGTTACCGTCGTGATAGGCTGCCTAACAGACAACCTGCGGGATTGCTCCATCAATGTAATAAACACACGGTCATGGCATTCTGCAAAGGTCTGGAAACCTTCCATAAGACCATGAAGCAATTCCTCGTGCCTCCCAATAGTGGCGCCCAATAGTGGCGTACTATCACATTTACATTACATTTAAGTCATTTAGCAGACGCTCTTATCCAGAGCGACTTACAAATTGGTGCATTCACCTTATGACATCCAGTGGAACAACCACTTTACAATAGTGCATCTAAATATTTTAAGGGGGGGGTGAGAAGGATTACTTTATCCTATCCTAGGTATTCCTTAAAGAGGTGGGGTTTCAGGTGTCTCCGGAAGGTGGTGATTGACTCCGCTGTCCTGGCGTCGTGAGGGAGTTTGTTCCACCATTGGGGAGCCAGAGCAGCCAGAGGTGGATGAACGCAGTGCCCTTATTTGGGTGTAGGGCCTGATCACGACTCAGGATAAGATCCAGATGCAGACAGTTAGAATAACAGACATCTGTTGTAAAACAGGGGCAGGCAAATGACAGGTCAAGGGCAGGCAGAGGTTGGTAGTCCTCGGCAGAGTCCGTAAGGTACAGAGTGGCAGGCAGGCTCAGGGTCAGGCAGGATGATCAAAACCAGGAAAACTAGAAAAACAGGGGCTCGAGAAAACAGGAGGTCAGTAATCCAGGGCAGTGTCAAAAGGTACGGAATGGCAGGCAGGTTCAGGGCAGGCAGGATGATCAAAACCAGGAAAACTAGAAAAACAGGGGCTCAAGAAAACAGGAGTACGAAAAACACGCTGCTCGGCTTGACGAGACAAGACTAACTGGCCACAGACAACCAAAGAACACAGGTATAAATTCACAGGGGATAATGGGGAAGATGGGCGACACCTGGAGGGTGGTGGAGACAAGGACAAAGACAGGTGGATCAGATCATGGTGTGAAATGAAGGTCAATGCGGAAAATGTGAAGAACTTTGAAAGTTTCTTCAAGTGTGGTCACAAAAACAATAAAGCGCTATGATGAAACTGCCTGTCATGAGGACCGCCAAAGGAATGGAACACCCAGAGTTCATTAGAGGAGACTGCGTGAATCAAGCCTTCATGGTTGAATTTAAGCAAAGAAACCACTACTAAAGGACATCAATAAGAAGAAGTGACTTGCTTGGGCCAAGAAACACGATCAATGAACATTAGACGGTGGAAATTTTTGGTCCAAATTTCAGAATTTTGGTTCCAATCGCCGTGTCTTTGTAGGTGAACGGATGATCTCCGCATGTGTAGTTCCCACCCTGAAGCATGGAGGAGGAGGTGTAGGGGTGCTTTGCTGGTGACAGTGTCAGTGATTTATTTAAAATTCAATGGACACTTTCTGCAGCGATATATGTCTTCCCATCAGGTTTGCGCTGTGGGACTATCATTTGTTTTTCAACAGGCCAATGACCCAACACACCTCCAGGCTGTGTAAGGGCTATTTGACCAATAAGGAGAGTGATGAGCTGACCTGGCTTCCACAATCACCCAACCTCAACCCAATTGAGATGGTTTTGGATGAGTTGGACCGCAGAGTGAAGGAAAAGCAGCCAACAAGTGCTCAGCATATGTGGGAACTCCTTCAAGACTGTTGGAAAAGCATTCCAGGTGAAGCTGGTTGAGAGAATGACAAGAGTGTGCAAAGCTGTCATCAAGGCAAAGGGTGGCTACTTTGAAGAATCTAAAATACATGATTCCATATGTGTTATTTCATAGTTTTCATGTCTTCACTATTATTCTACCATGTAGAAGATAGTAAAAATAAAGAAAAACCATTGAATGTGTAGGTTTGCCCAAACTTTGGACTGGTACTGTATATAAATGTGACTACTTTTAAGAATCTAAAATCTAAAATCTATTTAGATTTGTTTAACACTTTTTTTTTGGTTTCTACATGATTCCGTATGTGTTATTTCATCGTTTTGATGTCTTCACTATTATTCTACAATGTAAAAGAAAAACCCTTGAATGAGTAGGTGTGTCCAGTTTTATTTAAATGTTTTCAAGTACTGGTGAAAATAATGCATTCAGATGATTGCATAGATTGTAATGAACAGCTATGATGTGTGTAAAATACTTTTTTGAAGGTTGTACTGATTATAATGGCTTAATGTTAAGCTATTTGCCAGCTATGTGTGGCGCCATGTTTGTTGACATTATACAATACATTTTGCGTGTCACGTACACTTCTGTCTGACCAAAGATGTTATAATGAGGTGAAGGAATGCTTCAATTATCTTTCAAGTAAACTTCCGGAAGTGAATGAAGGGACATGAATGATCGTAGACAACACACCCCCTTCAACATGCACACTACAAAGAATTCGGAACTCGGATTACTTTTGTTTTTTAAAAAGTGTTTTACTCAATTATTTCAATCAATGGTGAGCTTACCCGTGATGTGATGAATTATAAATTGTAATTGCTATTAGCTAATTCATATTGTGGGTTCTGTCAGCTGAGAATGATCTAAATATGACGGCTTGTGTTATGTCAATCTTTCCTCATTTAGCACAAGGTCTAATGTAGCCTACATTTTCCGGTTTTGAGGATTCTGTATGCTTTCTTTACTTCTGTGAATGTCTGAACATTGCATCCAAAAATAAACTGGTCACATTCAGGACAAAACTTAGCAAGGACTGTGTTTGTGCAAAATGTTTCTGTGAAAAAACAGTGTGGCTAGCTCAAATGCTGACTGTTGTGTCAATCGAAACTTGACATTCTAAATAAGTGTTGTAATCACACTGGTTTGAGCGTACGTTACAGGGACAACTGTAGATGATCACACTCATTTGTTGGTACGTGTGAAAAGGTTATGTACCCTACTGTGATAGTTCTTTTTATAAAAATGGTCTAAAAGAAACAAAAATAGCTTGCAAAGAGCAATTTCTCAAGCAAGAATTTTGCTAGGACTGTCTGGACGTGGTCTGAGTGGAGAGGGAAAAACTGAAAAAGAGTTGATATTGGCAGAGAGGTTTGGAAGTGTAATTCTTATTCGTCTAGTAACTATTATAAACCGGGTAGTTTAGATACTGGATGCTGATTGGCTAAAGCCACATTTAGCTGTGAGTATGTGAGTATGTGAGCTTGTATACCACGTTTAGCCTTTTCAACTTGATATCATTGCGCCTTTCACCTTGATAAATTGGCTACATCAAAAATAGTTTGACATGCCCATGTAAAAAATAAGAGTTTAGATGAACTTGAGAGAAACAAGTACAATGTGAAACAAACAAAGTGGGCTCTTACCTGCTTCACTGACGGGTGTGTGGAAAAAGGGATACATTGTGAGTTTGGGAATACAACAAAAAACGGAGCTGAACGACATCCTACAGTACTTTTCTGGTTCAGTCAGGAACATGAATGGCGAAGAACATGAGATTAGCAGCTATGCTGGACACAAAGCTGGTTTGAACCAACATATCAAAGACCCCCCCCCCCCTATCAGTTTGGCATGGAATATACAGAAGGACACCGAATTCACAACGAGCAACAATGTGTTTGTCGACGTAAATAAAAACGTGAGGAAAGAGGCGCTCGACAAAGCTGCCCACCACACAGCCATAACTGAAAAAGACATGCAGCTCATCAAACAATCCAAGGTTCTGGACACTGAAACACCTGATGGTTTGGTGAAGAAACGATGGTTTGATGTTCAACTTCATTTTGAGCAAAAGGGTGAAGGAGGGAAACCGTCTGAAACCTGACTCATTTAATATATGTACAGACGAGAATAGCTTACAGTATGCGACTCTCTCGTTCAACAAAACCACAAAAAAAAAACACAAGGGCCTGCAGGAGAAGAACAGGGAGAGTGGACGGGGATACATGTTTGAACTGCCGGGTGATCCCCTCTGCCTCCGAACCATGAGAAATAATGTCTGTCCATGGACACAGATCTGAAACCTATCTTCAAAGTTACTGGATGCCAAATTTGGAAGCGACGAAGCGGTGAAGCACTATTCTTTCTGACAACAAAGCAGCAACTTCCCCAACTAGAAGAATGGCATCCATTTCCAGCAGCATGGATCCAATAAACAACAACATGGGCAAGGCAATAACAAACAATAACGTGGGGCAATTTTTTCATTCATGCACAATAAAAGGCATCATTCAGATCAACATTAATACATAATTGCTGTGTATTAGTCACTCGAGAAGTGGCGCTAATGCTCTGTTTTTGCATACATTTAATGAAAACGTACTAGCTAGCCTGTGGTTATGTTGCATAGCAACCAGTCTAGCAACGAGACTACTTTTTCTGTATTTATTATGAATTTATTTATTAAAACAAAATGTTCAATATAGATGTGTCTTTCTTTGCCTTACTGTGTTGCAAATGGTTTCTAAAAGCAAAAAGGCACCTCGGGGGTTAGTGGTATATGGCCTGTACACCACAGCTAAGGGCTGTATCCAGGCACTCCGCGTTGCGTTGTGCATAAGAACATCCCTTAGTCGTGGTATATAGGCAGTGGTGTAATGTACTTAAGTAAAAATACTTTAAAGTATTTATTGGGGGTATCTGTACTTTACTTTAATATTTATATTTTTGACAACTTTTACTTTTACTTCACTATATTCCTCTGATTGAGAACCGCCTCAGGCAGCCAAGCCTATACTAGACACAACCCCTAATCAACCACAATCCCAATGCCTACAAAACCCCCAATACGACAATACAATAAACCCATGTCACACCCTGGCCTGACCAAATAATAAAGAAAACACAAAATACTAAGACCAAGGCGTGACATGGGTGACTTTCCCTTTTACTTGAGTCATTTCTTTACTTTACTCAAGTAGGACAGCCGGGTACTTTTTCCACCATTGTATATAGGCCATATACCACCCATCAACAGGCTGAAATTTCAGGAGGTCTTTTCAAACAGCTCTTACACTAAAAGGGCATTGTCATCCTTTTCATATTTCACAGTATTATTCCAACATAGTCTGGAAATGCATATAACAGAGGAATTCATGTTTTTGACTGCACTGGGCATTTAAGGGTCTCAGCCTTTTTTGATTGTTAGGAGATTTATATCCCCCAGCTGTTTTTATTTTCCACAGGGGATATTCTAGTTTGTATAATTATAATTTACTATCCAAATTACTTTACTTTCTTTGGACGAGAATCATCATGGCCACCAAAGTCGACTTGTGTTTGTTTTTGCATAATTTGTTTCTGTCAATGGGCTGCTTTGCTTGGAAAACCTCTGAGAAAGTATAGTTTAAAAAAATAATAAATCACTACACTATCTTGTTTCGAAATGAACCGGCACAAGCCAGTGAAGTGTGGGGAATATTAGTGATGCAGCCAAATATTTTTTTACACAATGCAGATTGTTGTACAGCGATCCGGAGCTGTCGTCTCAGCATGACCCAATGAGCTGTGTTCAGTATTAGGGCTCTAGAGACTTATTTCAGAAGTATTTTTGTCGATGTAAGTTCCCGAGACTAATAGTCTTTACCTAGCAGCCATGCTTGTGCTAAGCCCTTCTCAAGGACATGCACATACACCAGTGGAGAATGCTGAGGGGAGGATGGCTGATAATAATGGCTGGAACGGCACAAATGGAATGGCATTAAACCCACGGAAAACGTGTGTTTAAAGTATTTGATACCGTTCCATCTATTCTGCTCCAGCCATTACCACAAGCCCACCCTCCCCAATTAAGTTGCCACCAACCTCCTGTGACATACACAAATACCTACACAGCAATGTACTCAAACTGGACTGGATTATACCGACATTGTTTATAGACTACACCACGGGTTTCAAACATACGGGCGTCCAATCTAGGGGATAAACTCAATTTTTGTTAATGACTTAAACTGAATCGAAACGGTTTAGAAATGATAATGGACTGTCCAGCTTGCTAATAATAGGTAGACAGTCAGGGGAGAATAGAAAATTACCAAAACAATGAATTGAGAGCTATTTTTTGCTAATATTGATGGCAAGGAAATGCGGCCCCCGGGGCAAAATGTATTTCACACCCCTGGACTACACCTTCACACCATATCCCCCAATGGGCCAAATTTGATTGAGATAAGATGTATCTTTTAACTTCACGTCTATAGGGATTTTCTTATGGATAGACATGTACAGTAGATATGGGATTCCAGTACCAATATTCTAAGAACGTATTTTCTTCTTTACAGACTCTTCAATGGACTGAATGGGGTTAAGATAGAGAACCAAGGTAAACAATCCATGCTTATGTTTTTGAATGTTTCTGAAGAGGACTACGGAAACTACACGTGTGTTGCCCTGAACACCATGGGGATCACCAATGCAAGTATAATCCTCTATGGTAAGACTGCCTTACTGTTACTGTTGAAGTACTATATCGGTTTAATACTGTACATGTTTTTGTGTTATTGTGTGCACTGGGGATGCAATTATAGCAATTGAAGATGCTATAGTTTAAACACAAAAGTATGTGGACACATGCTCAAAATCATGGGCATTAATATGCAGTTGGTCCCGCCTTTGCTGCTATAACAGCCTCCACTCTTCTGGGAAAGCTTTCCACTAGATGTTGGAACTTTGCTGTGGGGACTTGCTTCCATTCAGCCACAAGAGCATTAGTGAGGTCGGGCACTGATGTTAGGCGATTAGGCGTGGCTCGCAGTCGGCGTTCCAATTTATCCCAAAGGTGTTCAATGGGGTTGAGGTCAGGGCTTTGGGCAGGCCGGTCAAGTTATTTCACACTGGTCTTGACAAATAATTTCTGTATGGACCACTCTTTGTTTACAGAGGCAATGTCATGCCGAAACAGGAACGGGCCTTACCCAAACTGTTGCCACAAATTTGGAAGCACAGAATTGTCTTGTATGCTGTAGAGTTAAGATTTCCCTTCACTGGACCTAAGGGGCCAAGCTCGAACCATGAAAAATAGTTTAGAACTCAGTATTGAGTGTTGCAACTGAGGACAGAAGATTTTTACGCTCTACAAGCTTCAACACTCAGCAGTGCCGTTCTGTGAGCTTCTGTAGCCTACCACTTCGCGGCTGAGACATTGTTGCTCCTAGAAGTTTCTACTTCACAATAACAGCACTTACAGTTGACATGGGCAGCTCCAGCAGGGCAGACATTTGATGAACTTACTTGTTGAAAAGGTGGCATCCTATGACGGTGCCAGTTTGAAAGTTACTGAGCTCTTCTGTTCGGGCCATTCTACTGACAATGTTTAGCTATGGTGATTGCATCGCTGTGTGCTCGATTTGATCACCTGTCATCAACGAATGTGGCTTTTGTAGGCTATATAGAAATAATGACACTCAAACTTAAAAGGATTTATATCAGCCTAATCAAGGTTTAGATGACATCACATATTCCTGTGTATGATCTTCTAATACAGATGCATGGGATTTCTACTAATACATCCAATGGCAATGTCTGCGATAGGTATAATGCCTGGAGCCACCTGTGGATTAGACAATTATGATGCAGTTACACCTCCGACATTGCCTAAACAAAAGCACTGATATGCTATGCAGTTATGATTGAATAAAATCCTATTTTATTAGTCACATGTGCCGAATACAATAGGTGTAGTAGACCTTACAGTGAAATGCTTATTTTCGAGACCCTAAACAACAATGCAGTTTAAAAAAATGTGAATTACAATGGGAAATAAAAGTAACAAGTAATTAAAGAGCAGCAGTAAAATAACAATAGCAAGACTATATACAGGGGGTTACCCGGACAGAGTCAATGTGCGGGATCACCGGTTAATATGTACATGTGGGTAGAGTTATTAAAATGACTATGCATAGATGATGATAACAACAGAGAGTAGCATCGGTGTAAAATAAGGGGAAGGGGTGGGCAATGCAAAAAGTCTGGGTGGCCATTTGATTAGATGTTCAGGAGTCTTATGACTTGGGGGTAAAAGCTGTTTAGAAGCCTCTTAGACCTAGACTTGGCGCTCCGGTACCGCTTGCCCGGCGGTTGGAGAGAGACCATTCTATGACTAGGGTGGCTGGAGTCTATGACAGTTTCTAGGGCCTTCCTTTGACAGTGCCTGGTATAAAGGTCCTGGATGGCAGGAAGCTTGGTCCCGCACTACCCTCTGTAGCGCATTGCAGTCGGAGACCGTGCAGTTGTCATACCAGGCAGTGATTCAATGGTGCAGCTGTAGAACCTTTTGAGGATCTGAGGACCCATGCCAAATCTCTTCAGTCTCCTGAGGAGGAATAGGTTTTGTTGTGCCCTTTCCACGACTGTCTTAGTGTGCTTGGACCACGTAAATGTGTTGGTAATGTGGACACAAGGGTAACTTGAAGCTCTCTCTGTGGATCTGTTAGGGTGGTATGCAAATTGGAGTGAGTCTAGGGTTTCTGGGATAATGGTGTTGATGTGAGCCATGACCAGCCTTTTGAAGCACTTCATGGTTACAGATTATCTACAGAATGCAGTTACACCTCCGACATTTCCTAAACAAAATAAATGATATACTATGCAGTTGCTGGTAACTGTGGGTTAACGCTGATCTGATTGAATCCTGGCCTAAATGTAGATCTGTCTGTATGGTGGGGTATAAAGCAGACATATACTGTACATATTGTTTGTCAGTGGTCTTATTCATAGTTGTGGGGGGAAAATCCACAGTGAAGCAAACTTGCAGTTTTGTAATGTAGAGTAAAGCCATTAATAAATGAATTGTAACATTGTCGACGTGAGTAGGACAAAAAGCACCAACTTCTTGATTATCTCTAGAGGCATATCATGTGAATGAGCTGAGCCTCTTTGGATTTAATAGCTATTGAGAGAATACAATAGCTCAGTATACAAATTTGTTGAGTCATAGAAAACTTCTAAAACTCTTAGGATAGCATTATAGTTAACCACAGTGTATTGTCAACTTTTCCTTTGAATGCAGTTCCAGCAGTTTACAGAGAGTAACAAACTTCAACAAAAACACATATTAAGAAGCAATTTTAGCCATCCTACACTATTCTATTCTCCTCTAGCCTCAGTTGTGCTCCTCACTTCACATGCCAAGGTATTTGGGGAATGTTGTTTGTTTTGTACTGCATGTTTCTTTTTGATCATCAAAGGGTATAGAATACCCTGTCATCTCTGATATGAATGATGGATTTGTGGTTAAATAGCTATTTGAGTTCCTGGCTATGCTTTGTTAAGATGGTCAGTGTCTAATGGAGGATATGCTCAGTTTTCAAAGCAACGGGTCCTATTCAATGTGCAGGAGGAATGCATCTGGTTGGTTCTTTACCTAACGTTACTGCTGATGATGACCTCTTTCCAGTCCTCCTTCCCCTAGATTACTTTCCAGGAAAAGGCCCTAAAGCCAACATCCAGTTTTGTTGGCAGTTAAAGCCAATAGATCCCACACTTTTTTTAGCTGTGGAGGGGGGATAGACACAGTAAGAGAGCTAAGTGGGGGTAAGCACTGTCTCTTTCGATGCCTTACTGTGAAGTTAATATCTAAACATTTTTCCCCACAGGCCCTGGGACCATGATGCACGATGTGAACAGGGCAGCACTGTCGCCCCACTGCTCGTTCTGCCTACTGCTGACTGTTTTCTTTTTGTTCCTACTCAAGTTTTGATGCAACACAGGCCATCATCAGCTTCTATCAGCACTGAAAAACAACAAGACTCTTGGTCCCAGAAGAAGAAATGGAACAAAAGGAACCACCAATAACATCGTTGGTTTGCTCTTCTTTTTGGGGGGTTTGCATTGGCGGTATGTCTTCTTTTGGACAAAAACCAGAAGATGGGACATATCTAGGAGGGTGGGGAGGGAGAGGGTCGACCTGGAAGCTGATCTGAGGTGATGGTACTACCAAGTTTGTGTCACTCCAACCTTTTGTATGTAAAAAAGGGGAAACAAAAAGTTAATGTAAGTGTTGATAGTTGACTGGTTTTGCCCAAATATTGAGGTGTACATTCAGATTACTGGTGTGTCCTGTCCTGTTTGTTCTCTGTACAATAACATAAGCTTTTTTATTATAGTAAATTACAAAAAAAATAAAACATGCAATGTGATTGTTCATTTTACTGTATTTTTACAGTTGTATGCAACAGAATAATAACAAAAACAGACCATTCAATATAAACTATGTCAACTTCAGTGGCAGAACAACACAATATCAAATATTTAAGGATTATTTGTGACAAATGAAGTCCATACACAGCAAAAAAAAGCACTGTTGAAGCATAAACAGCACTGACACCGTTTTTGGGGTTGTCACTGAGAAGAACTGCATAGTCAAAGACAAATGATGACAGTGCTTTTTAAGTTGTCTGAAATTGGCTATCGCCTTTTTAAAAGGAAGTTTTGAGACAGACAAGACTGATATACACAGGCAGAAATGTGCAAAGAAAACAGTTTATTCACTGCACAAGTGATTTGTTCTCTCACTGAGTACAGCGACATCCCACAATCCCATTTAGCTAATGTGGGTGTCTACGAACAAACCGCAAACGGTAAAGGAAAAAACAACATGATTCCAACAGGATACATGTAGAAATGCGTCCTGCGCTCCCCACTACAAGAAGTGAAGAGAAATGAGTCATTGAGAGTCATTGATCAAATGTTCTGATCTCTCTTTAAATGGCAAAACTTTGCAGAAAACAAGAGAGTATAAACCCAGAAGTCATTCTAGCCCTCTGCATTGACCAGGGATTGAAAAATTGTGAATGTCTGTCGGTTTGTGTCCTTTCAGGCCCTATTCAAATAAACATTGAAACTGGTGTGCATATTGGATGTGTATATCTGCATATCTATTGAACAGACACAAAGGTTTCTGATTTAGGAACAGTTTCCAAATTACGTTGCCTGATTACCTAAATTACTCTCACAATCAATTCTAAACAATTCTGCAAAGAGCCTAGCAGAAATTCACTGAACCGCGTTCATTATTTCCTCTAGTTTAGAATGTTTCTCATGTACTTTACCTGCATGGTTAACTGTTTGATATAGCCAGGGCCGGCTCCAGGCATAAGCGGTCGCTTAAGGACTCAGGCTGCTAGGGTGCCCCAGAACAGCAACAACAAAACACTTTTTTTTAAGGAACTCGGGGATCTCAACTTACTGTTGAGAGTTAAAATAGTAGAATACACAAGGTGCAAGTATGAAATTTGGTTGTGCATCAGAATTTTTAAAATCTCCATTAGCCATGTCAGTCAACAATTTTTAGATTGGTAAATTAGTCTAGCCAGCTATCTACACTTGGAGTAATCATGGCTGAACACCGACCAGACACTCGGGGCACATGCCCAGGGGCCCTGACCTCAAGGGAGCCCCCATTGATTTGATTAGACACTCTCACTCAGATATCATTAACATCATTAACATGGCATAAGTTATGGCAAATTGTGGAGACCTGCAGGAAATTAGCTTTAAAACTGAAAAAAGTATCTCCACCCCATTAGCTGTAAAACTGCCCCATGGCAAAATGTGTGGAATTGCAGGAAATGTACTTTAAAACATACATACAAGTGAGTCCATGAATCGCAATGATGTAACCGCTATTGTGAGTAATCAACATGTCATCTGAAGATAAAGTTTTACATTGTCCATAAATTAGGAACTGTAAAAACAAAGTCCTTAGTCCTTTTGACTATGTGACACATTACTTCCCATGATGGCCCACACAAAATGAAACAATAACAAATAACATACAAGTGTAGGAGGAGGCTTTGAATCCAATTAAGATCACATGCGTATCAAATGCAGGCTCTAAAGTTCTTTCATTATAAAATGTCCAGTGAAAAACAATTAATTTGCCATAACAAATGTAGCTTGCAATTTGATCACTACATGTTTTGCCCTGACCCCAGTGTTCTATCAATCAGAGGGTTGAATAGTAAAGGGTGAGGATCGGAATGTCCCCTGTATCGCATCAACTCTATCTATTTGGGGGGCTCAAGCTGTTATGTCTTCTCCTTTTCTTTCAAATGAATAAGAACCATTCAATGTCACAGCTGTCACTTCTGATCAGCCTTCGCACAGCCACCCCACAATGCAATCACCACCTGGTTTGTTGCATGTTGGTCCCGTCCCAAAACTGCCTGGTTATCAGGCAGCAGCAGAGAAGAGTGTGTATACACACACACACACACACACACACACACACACACACACACACACACACACACACACACACACACACACACACACACACACACACACACACACACACACACACACACACACACACACACACACACACACACACGCATGCATGCATGCATATACGTAAACACACACACACACACACACACACACACACACACACACACACACACACACACACACACACACACACAGACAGACACATGTGCATGCATATACGTAAACACAGACACCCTTCAGACTATGCCATTTTGAAGACTATAATGGGTTACAATTGGGCCCCCTGCCTTGGGAAGTCATTTCCACAGTATTTATACTCTAGTTAACTGTAAATACTACAATACTCACTGTAGTGTATGAGAAAGTGTAGGATATATATAAATAATTATGCTCAAACTAAAAATCATTAAATGAAATAAGGAGTATTGCTATCATCCTAATTGAGGTGTAGATTACATCTCACATCTCAGCGTTAGACCTCATAAACAAGGCTGCATGGGATTTCTGTTAATGTGACTCTGTGCAGCCAATGGCAATGTCCACTTTAGGTATGCCAGGAGCCGGTTGTGGATTTGACAGCTTTAACACAGTTCCACCCCCAACGCCCCCAAAACAACTGCTATGTGGGTGTCGGCTAAAGCGGATCTGATTGAATAGAGCCCTAACCACGCAAAGTAAGAGAAAACAAACTAAGGTTTTTTAGTGCATTGTGTTTTATAAAAGAGAACATTCAATGATTTACTATTCCTGGATGAATACGGATCAAATGAAATGTTGTCAATACACATGGTTTTGAACTTGATGTTTATATGTAAAACATGAGTATTATCAAGACTGGTGTCTCCTAGGTCAGAAGGATAAACTGTTTTGTTTTTCTTGCCACTCCCCCACCCATGTACAGAGGCCCTTTGATGAGTATTTCTTCAAAGTTCTCCAATTTCTGCACTTTTATTTATGAAGAACTGTAGAGTGTCACAACTTATCCACAAAATAAATGTCTCTGTCACTTGAGGAAAACTCAAAGGAAAGTTTTTTTTTGTCAACACAAGTGCAGTTACACTGTCATAAACCTAAAGTTCAATGCGAATCTGTGCATAAATGATCATGAACGGTGTATTAGTCAATACTGTAATCTTGCAGTTATGACAAAGAGAGGGTCAAAAGATAGATGTAGATCCCTGGGGGAACAAATCAAATCAAATCAAATTGTATTAGTCACATGCGCAGAATATCAACAAGTGTAGACCTTACAGTGAAATGCTTACTTACGAGTCCCTAACGAACAATGCAGTTAAAAACAAATATTATAGTAAATACGAATAAGAGAAAGAAACAAAAATAACAAGTAATTTATGAGCAGCAGTAAAACAACAATAGCGATGTCATATCTACTTAAACTGTTCCATGCCTGGAGTCAACATACATTACTAAACTAAACTAAGCAGCACATATGCAAATGACTGGCTAGCTAGGGAGCTGTTGTTGTTTCTCTTTTTGATCAAATCTCATCCAGTTTACTATACAAAAGTGTCAAATCTTTAACCATACTGGGTACTCTGCAAAACTGTACATATGCTGTCAATAAAAGCTTTATTAATGGTCTATTAATAGTTAATGAACCCGTATGCATTAATTAATTATGTAAAAAACTATAAACAACAAACATAAATTGCATAGGAAACCTTTTATTAATTGTCAAATGATAAGCCTTTTGTAACAAGGCTCAGACAAGGCTCAGCGTTTTGCAAGTAATAAGTATCACATTTTTTCATTGTTCTACATGACTCCATTCATGTTTGTTAATCATTCCTTTAGCAAATGGCACACAGACAGGAAGTGTCACCAAGTAGTATGTCTGTGTGTGAAAAACAATTATGTCCAGCTAACAGTATGAACGTAATACCCCTCAGAACCAATATAATACAACACAACTAATACACAATCAGAAACCGTCTGTCCGTTTTTCCTGCACCATTATTTTAAAGGAATAGTTCACCAAAATTCCATACCTAATGAAAGGTTTCATTTTCTAAAAATGGCTATACAGTGGGGTTTCACAGATAGCAATCCATGATTTGGGTTTGTAAATAAACCAAAAGCAAAATGAGGGTCAGAGTTACCATGGGGATCCACTTTCAAGTATAACTTGTTAAATTGGAAACAATTAACACACATTTAGCTTCATGTAATTGGAAAATGCTATACTTCCTAACAAAAGTAATTTGTTCTCTGGCTAAATGAAGTTCAAAATAATGTAGTGTCATACCACATGGAAGTATGTTTATCATGAAACATGAAAGGTATGCTGTATAACTGAAAGAGAGGGTACAATTATCTATATCAGGGATGGGCAACTGGCCTGCCCCGCCTTTTGTAGGTCTGTGGACCTACACCCCCCAAAATAAATAATAATACATATTGTTATTATTTTATTTTTTACTCAGTCAGGGTCTCAATTTAATTTACAATTCAAAAATGTGGTTGCGCATCAGCAGTCACTTAATTACGGGAAAGTCAGCAAATTGTTTCTCTTTGCTGTCATGAGGGGGGCCACTAAAATGTTTTGCTCGCAAGTCGGGGGGGGGGCTACTACGGCTCATCATGATGGGTTCCATTTTATTGTGGCCCCCATCACCATCTAAGTTGTCCATCCCTGATCTGTATCACGCTAGCAGTGTGCCTTGTTTGCTTTTTTGTTGTTGAAATGATTAATGTAGTTGGACCACAGTCCACAGGTTAAGTATACCACACTCAACAACAACGGTATTATCTGGACACAGTGGGTGCAATTTCATCAGAAATGCATAATGTGAATGTTTCAATTTCCAATACCAATTGTTTTGGAGTTTGCTGACTCTTGATGTCTCTTTTATAATTTTAGGTTACAATATCCTTACGATAAACATGGCAACTTTTAACAATGATTTTGTCATTCATACAGTAGAAAAAAACGGATGTCAATTGTACTTATCGGCATCGTGTTGATTAGTGACGTAGCACAGTTTCACAGGGCCCCCGCAAGGTCAGATCTTTTCCCTTATAAAATTATTGCTTAGATATATATGTTAAGCTGAAATAATGCAACAAAATTCCCCCCAAAAATCTACTGTAAAAAAAGAAAATGGCAAAATCCCGACCGGAAAAGGATTGTCCTAACTTTCTCTAAGCTAATTTTCTACTATTCTACACATTTTTCCATGAGGTTCAAAGAAAATGTTGCAGTTTTAAAGATAATTTCCTGTAATTCTAAACTTTTCTTTCATGGCTTATGACGCTTTCATATACTATTTGAGGGGCCCGACCTCCGGGGGACCCCGCCCAAAGCTTGTGGGCCCTGCCTGCTTGTGGGGGCTATGTGGTGTGTGCTACGCCAGTGATGTTTATTCAAACCAAGGGGGTTCCTACTTTTGTAGCCTCACAACATATAAAGTACATTAATGTATCAAACTGTAAAGAAGAGCAAGACACTATCAGTGTCTCCACATGATACCCTTGACATCATCACTGCAACTTGCATTCTCAGATTAAATACATGCAACATGAACCATTCTGCTATGATTATTACACATCTGAATAAAAACATACAATAAATCAACCACACGTGCAAATGTCATGCTAGAATGATAAAACATCTGACACATAAGTATTTGCACTTTAAAGGAACACTACTCAATCTCAGTTTCCACCCACAGTGAGCCCCTAACACGTATGTTTGTAAACATTTGTGGGTCTTGGCAAATGTAACCGCCATATAGTTGTTTGAATTATATTGTAACTTCCACAAAACCAGTGAGAGTGGAGGGTGGGGGGTTGGGAGCAATTACTGCAGAATTCAAATAACTATTTGGGAGTTGCACACAGGACAAATCATAATTTTAGATATGCACATTAATCAAACGTAAACCATGCAATGATGTCAATTAAATATTTGCACCAAAGTGTGAGGTATGAGCACTAATCTCAAAATAGTGTTCTACCCTAAATTATGATCTTCATCCCATTCATTCAAACTGGGAACAGGAATTTGTAAGTGATCAACTTTATTAACATTCAAATGTTCAAATACTTTTGCCTCGTTTATTGACTACAGGAGATAATATGCTGCACATTTGTTTTTCAGCGTAACTTGTCAAGTTATTCGCAATCTGTAATTGAAATGGTATTGTACATTTCCTTTTTCTATTTTTCCCTTCTGTTCTGTCAAAAGTATTAACAAAAACTGTATGTCAATGACTTTTGGTAAGAAACTAAATGAACGTAATAGTATTGAACTATTTGTGCATGTTAAGGCGTAGTTGTATCTTTTCTATTTGAGAATGAGTAAGAGATGGTTGTATCTGTTCAGTGTAATAAAGCTTAATGATATTTTCCTCTAAATAAGTGTTTTATCCCTTGCTTATAACTCATAACTATATGTATAGCTATGTGCACTCTCATAGGATCTTGCTTTGGGCTTTTAATAAGAAATTGAGAATGAACAGATGCTATTCTTCACCACTAATCTTCAGTGCTAGGTTTGTGATGAAGGTGTCCTAAGATCCCTGTCAACATAAACCATCTGTTGGGTCCATCTATTAGGTTTCCATCTACACTCTTAGAAAAAAAAGGTGCTACCTGGAACCTAAAAGGGTTCTTCAACCCCTTTGAAGAACCCTTTTTAAATGTATTTTTTAAATTTTATTTCACCTTTATTTAACCAGGTAGGTCAGTTGAGAACAAGTTCTCATTTACAACTGCGACCTGGCAGTTGGAACCAAAAAGGGTTCTATTGGGAAAGCCGAACAACAATTTTGTAAATGTAATGAGTCCATTGCATTCTTCAAATAGAAATTGGCTGCCAAGTTAGAGAACTGCCTTCAACATAATATTTTTATATATTTTTTAAACCAAATAATAAATTAAGTGAAAACTGAAACAGTCTATATAAAATGCTATATAAACATGTTAATTGAAACTGAAACCCCTCTTATCTACAGTACAGAAGTTAGGGGAAGTGTCCTTACTCACAATCTGACCAATGACTCAAGCATCGCTGTCTTGTATTTGTCATTCTCGGTGTGCTTCCTTTGTAAACACTGAAATGACTCTAGAGCACTTTACAGATTTATTTTCTAGAAGACAACGGTTTCACAGCACAGGCCTGATGACAGCTGTCACAAGGTAGAACATATCACAAAATGACAATGTCATCAAAGACAGACCCATTGTGTATTTAAAACAACAAGCAGACGCCTAATTAAATTTACAGATGTCAAAATGTTTTACATCCAATTCCTTAGACAAGAAAGAATGTGTACACATTTGATGGGAATCTGTTAAATGATACCAGAATGTGCCTTGCACCTTACACAACTAACAAAAAGCAATGGCTGTGTTGAAATAGTAAATGAATGAGCTGTTGTAGGCCTTTTGTTCTGTCTTTAATGTGTAACGCTTAAAGCTATTTTTGTTGTTGTTGTAATATTGCAGCATAGAAATATGCTAGAGAGCCCTTTGTTTACACCCCTTCAGTGTCGTTCACAACCCTTCTCTTTAAGAATTGACATGTAAACACATGGCCAACCATCAGCATTGTCAACCCCTCAATTAGTTCAGCCATTCGTGGCTAGCCTGGAAGGATCCTGTCTTTCTCCTTATATAGCTCAGTGCTTCTCCTTGGCTAAACTAGACTCATAATTTAACATGTTTATTAATAGCTACAGATCCCATACAAGTCTGTAATTAAGGTCCATTCAAATTCACATGTTCAAGAATGCATTTCTTGAACATTTACTATTTTGTCCTCGATTGTTCCCACAAGGGGGAGGCCGATGATATCAGAGTGCACCCATGAGACCAACTCCTTGAATTGCCAACTTCTTGAACAATAACAAAGTGGCACCCATTAATGATTTGGTAAATTGCTGAGGGATGGGGCTGGAAAAATGTAACCACTCTCAAATTCCTAGACAGAGCAATGTAAGCAAGGACAGACCATCCATGAGATAACAATGACAGTTTTAAACATGTTGTGAGGCTATACCGTGTTTATTTAGACTTACTTTGTTTACAAACAAAGGAGTAAAACAAGCTTACATTTTGGGTCCTGATGGGGTAAGAACATTGAACTAAAGCTCATGAGGAATTTACAAGATATATTCTTAAATAATTAATAGGTATATGTCATGAACTTAAATGTCCAAAAATGCTATGTAGCAATTGCAGATCTCCCAATTAAGTGTTTGCTTTACTACAGTATTTATACTTTTTCAACTGGAAAAGTAAAAAAAAACAGCTGGAGTGGGTTTTTAAATGCTCAGAAACAGTGTTTTGTATTGCACACTGTATTTTTGACTTTACAGGCCACTTACAACCAATGCCAATAATCTGCAAGAAAGTAAACCGGTATTCAGAATTAGGGCTGCGGTGGTCATGAAACTTTGTCAGCTGGTTATTGTAATGCAAAAGCCTGCCAGTCTCACAGTAATTGACTGTTAATTAACATAAACACGTTTAACATCTCCATGCATTCAAGCAGCATACAAGCCACTGATGCACGCCTCTGGAACATCTACATTTAAAAAATAAATAAATAAATAAATTGAATATACACCATCACAACAAATACATTATTTATTTTAGGCATGTCTAAAGAAACATTATGATATGAAGAAAATGTATTTCAGAACAGAATACGAGTTGGCCTACTGTATTTTATCTGTGTAAGGGTGGCAACTGGTGGCAGAGAAGTCAGATGCAGGAGAGCAGAACTGGGTAATAACCGGAGCAGTTTAAAATACAAAACCACCGGCATCCAGAATAACAACGTATGGGTACAAAACCCATCGCACACCAGACAACAATGTGCACAAGCACTTACAACAAACTGTTCCGTACAAAGACATAGTGGGAACAGAGGGTTAAATACACAACACGTAATGAGGGAATGAAAACCAGTTGTGTGGAAAACAAGACAAAACAAATGGAAAATGGATTGGCGATGGCTAGAAGACCAGTGACGTCGACCGCCAAACACCGCCCGAACAAGGAGAGGAACTGACTTCGGCAGAAGTCGCGACAGTACCCCCTTTGACGTGCGCCGACACCAGCCTCGGGGACGATCCGGAGGGCGAGGTGCAGGGCGATCCGGATGGAGAAACTCCCACAGCATTGAAGAGTCCAACACGTCCTCCACCGCAACCCAGCATCGCTCCTCCGGACCATACCCCTCCGTGTGTGGTACTGAAGGCCCCTTGCACAATGCCTGTATGCCGGGGCCCCCTCGATGTCCCTCCCGTACCTCAGACTCCTGGAGTGGTCCAGCCACCACCGGCTTGAGGGGACATACATGGAATGAGGGGTTAATACAGTAATCGGGGGGAAGCTGTAACCTGTAACTCACCTCGTTGAGTCTCCTCAGGACGTTAAATGGCCACACAAACCGCGGACCCAGCTTCTGGCACGGCAGGTGAAGGGGCAGGTTTTGGGTCGAGAGCCAGACCCAGTCCCCCAAACACCGGGGCCTCAATGCGGTGACGGTCTGCTCCGGCTTTCTGGAGCAGCACGGCACGCTGAAGGTGAACATGGGTGGTGTCACATGTTTCCTCCGCGCTCCGGAACCAGTCGTCCACCGCAGGAGCCTCGGTCTGACTCTGATGCCAAGGAGCCAGAACCGGCTGATACCCTAGTACGCACTGGAAGGGGGAGAGGTTAGTGGAGGAGTGGCGTAGCGAGTTCTGGGCAATCTCTGCCCAGGGCACGAATGCTGCCCACTCCCCCGGCCGGTCCTGGCAATAAGCCCTCAGAAACCTACCCACATCCTGGTTAACTCTTTCCACCTGCCCATTACTCTCAGGGTGAAAATCCTAGGTAAGGCTGATCGAGACCCCCAGACTTTCCCTGAACACCCTCCAGACCCTCGAAGTGAACTGGGGACCCCAATCATCCTCAGGCCGCAAGAGCGCCTCCGCAGTCTGTAGGGCCGTAGGATGACCGGCAGCGGGAGGAGACGGCAGGACTTAGAAAAATTGTCCACAACGACCAGGATCGTGGTGTTACCCTGTGAGGGAGGTAGATCGGTAAGGAAGTACACCAACAGGTGCGACCAAGGCTGTTGTGGAATGGATAAGTGGTGTAAACTTACCTCTGGGCAGGTGCCAAGGAGTCTTACACTGAGGGCACACCGAGCAGGAGAAAACCCTCACGTCCTTAGCTAAAGTGGGCCACCAGTACTTCCCACTCAGACAGCGCACCGTCCGACTTATGACTGGATGACCAGAGGAGGGTGACATGTGGGCCCAATAGATCAGCTGGTCATGAACAGCAGACGGAACGTACAGACGCCCAGAGGGACACTGGAGGGGAGTGGGCTCTGCACACAGCGCCTGCTCAATTGAGTCGCCTTCTTTTTGGAGATGCCGAGAGCCAAATTGGCATATTCGGGGGGAATACACACAGTGGAGACCTGGTCTGGACTTTCCACCATAGTAGCACCTACAGAAAACCCCTAAACACCTCCCCAAGCACTCTCGCGACCACCCCGTGAGAGCCCTCCGTTGCCATGAAACAGTGGGGTCATGACAAGCTAACCTAGCACCACCGGAAACGCAGGAGAGTCAATGAGAAAGAGACTGATTCTCTCCGTGTGTGTCCCCTGCGTCAACATGCCCAGAGGAGCGGTGGCCTCCCTAATTAATCCTGATCCTAATGGTTGACTGTCTAAAGCGTGAACTGGGAAGGGCATAGCCACAGGAACGATGGGGATCGCTAAACTATGTGGAAATTATCTGTCTATTAAATTCACAGCCGCTCCTGAATCGACGAGCGCCTTATGCTGGGAATGCGGAAAAAGGAAAAGGAAATGCAAAAAAATGTGTGCAACAGAGGGCTCTGGGTGAGAATGGTGCCTTCTCACCCGGGGTGACGCCAGAGTGCCCTGCCTGTTGCCTTCGACCCCCAGGGGAACCAACCTGGCACGAACATTAGTGTGACCTCTGCGGCCACAGATGGTGCACGAGACGGAACCTCTTCAGATTTCCCTGAGCGCAGCACCTCCCAACTCCATGGGCATCAGAGCGGTGGTGCTGGGGGATGGAACAGACAGACCCCGCTCTGGACGTCTGCTGGTATCCAGCAGGTTATCCAGATGAATGTACAGGTCCACCAGCTGGTCGAAGGTGAGGGTAGAGTCCCTGCAGGCCAACTCTCAACGGACGTCCTCGCGCAAACTGCAACGATAGTGGTCGATCAGGGCCCTGTCAATCCATCCCGCTCCGGCGGCCAGGGTTCGAAAGTCGAAAGCGAACTCCTGTGCACTCCTCGTCCCCTGCCGCAGGTGGAAAAGACGTTCCCTTGGGAGGGTGGTCGAAGACTGCCTGGAAATGACGGGTGAACTCCTCTAGGTGGTCCAGCACCGCATCTCCTTCCACCCACATGGCGTTGGCCCACTCCAGGGCTTTCCCCGAGAGGCATGAGACGAGGGTGGACACCCTTTCACGTCCGGAAGCAGTCGAGTGGACGGTGGCCAGGTATATTTCCAACTGAAGCAGGAAACCCTGGCAGCAAGCAGCCATCCCATCATACTCCCCGGAGAGGGCGAGGCGAATCCCACTGGAACCAGGTGCAGGGGGAGCGAGTACTGGAGGCCCCTGTTGTGCTGGTGGAGGTTCCGGAGGTACTCCCCGTCTCTCCCAGTGGTCCATAGCTTGGACGACGCGCTCCATGGTGGCGCCAAGATGGTGGAGCATAACTGTGTGTTCCTGGACGCGCTCCTCGACCCCAATACCAGGGGCACCTACTCCTGCTGACTCCATAGATTCGGTGCGGAATTCTGTAAGGGGTGCATAACTGGTGGCAGAGAAGTCAGACGCAGGAGTGCAGAACTGGGTAATAACTGGAGCAGTTTAAAATACAAAACCACCGGAATAACAACGTATGAGTACAAAACCCGTCGCGCAAGAGACAACAAACAATTCCGCACAAAGACATGGGGGGAACAGAGGGTTAAAAACACAACACGTAATGGAGGAAATGACAACCAGGTGTGTGGGAAAACAAATGGAAAATTAAAAATGGATCGGCGATGGCTAGAAGACCAGTGACGTCGACCACCAAACACCCCCGGACATGGAGAGGAACCGACTTCAGCAGAAGTCGTAACAATCTGGCTATGCGCCATACCATAGGCTGTAGGCTTGTTCATTTAGCAGACAAGATATGCTTATAAATCATAATTTTATATTACATGATGTTATAGTAAGAAGAATATGAATGAACTTAGGTGAATAAAATAGAAAGGATATTTTTCAGATTCTGATGCGAGCGCGCATATGAAGTGGCTATATTCAGTGTAAAAGTGACAATTTGAAACAGGTCCTATATGCAAGATTAAGAGTTATTTGGCAGGTTTAGTTGTGAATGACACAAACATTACAATCTCTTAGCGATGAAAAGATATACGGACTGCATGATGTGACTGTAGGCTATTTATGTTGTTCTTTCATCAAGTGATCCTATTTTCACCCATTAGTCTATTCTCAATTTAATCTTATCTTCACTAATATTTAAAATGAGTTTCGATTTAGAATGTTCCATGATCGAATGGGCAGGAAAAGGGGGGAAAAGGCATATCGTACATATGCACCCGAATAGCGAATGGAGGCCACTTTTCCGCTGGTTCGTTTTTTACTCATGCTGGGAAGGCTACTCCAGTTATTTCACACTGTTTGATGAGCATACATCCTGCAGCTGCATGACAGGTGACAATACGCCCAAACTCTGTATGCCTGGGCTCTCCAACCCTGTTCCTCCATCTACCCAGTGCTTAACTTGGGATACCAAGTCAAATCTCTTCAGGAAGATTGTTATCAAAATAAAAATTATTTAATCAAACTGTTGACAGCCCCTCTCTGTGCTCTTGAGAAAGGTATGAAGCAGAGGATTTATTCATTATTAATTATGAAAATTAATAGACTATTTGAAATCAAATACAAATTCACTATAATTGTAGGCTAACCCTGAATTTGTTTAATTTTGGAATATAGGCTAGACCAATTATGTACCAAAGACAACATAAATCAGTTGTTCATGTTTTTCTTCCATGCATAACATTAGGTAGTCTATGCATTGTGTAACGGCACAATTATTATTTTTAATTCAGTAATTTTTTTCAGGCTTAGGATCATACACTATATAGGCCTATGCATATGTGTGTTTTGAATCAATCATCACCTTAGAAAGCGCTGTCCATTTTGTTGCATTGGGCTTTGAAACATCCACAATGGTCATGTTTTCCGCTCAACCTGTTGTTGAACTTCTATCTTGAAATTGATCAATCACAGTGAGGTGAGTTTTAAAAGCAAATACTATTTTCATGATAAGTGTCGGATGTGATTTTCGAATACATTTGTGGTTAGAGGGACAATAGATCCCAGAGTACCAGGCCATTAGCGACCTGATGATTGTTAGCACGTTTGGAACTACCAACTCATGTCCAGAGTGCATAAAAGGAGATTGCATGGAATTTTACTGTGGTCATGACTCATGACTGCCCCTGCCAAACAGATGAATGTCATGTACTAAACAGATAATGAAATGCTTGTTTGTTTGTTTATCTGGCTTCCTGCATGCATTTGGCTTCGTCAATCTCACCACCAGGCATTAGCTGGCCCAATAGGTCACTCCTGTGGCATTAGATAAAGAACTCCATATGGAATATCATCCAGGAAGCATAGTTAAACACACATTTGTTTGGTTGGGATTTGGAATATATAGGGAGCACATAGGGTGATCATTCCCTGGATTCTGTCTTTTGTGCTCAGACAACACATTCATTGGCCCTTGACAAAAGGGATGAGAAGGTAGATAGATGACTGTCACCTCATTAATCATGTTTTGGTTTCCTCCACAAAGAGGGACTGTTTTCCGGATGCCTCTGCACTGGTGTATTTCTTTGCTCATATCGCCTTTTGTTTTGAGGCAGTGTTGGCCTATGTAGCCAATGAATCGTGCAAAACCAAATTAAGCCCAGACTTCATTGTAATTGTTTTGCTCCTTGACTTTGCAACACAGAAGATGTGCTATATTTCAAGGATGAACACCAAAGTACATTAGCCATTCCTGCTACTTCAACCACCAAACATCCTTACAACAAATCGCCTTGAAATCCATCTCAATTGTATTGATACTCAATTACCATGACTTGGTGGTACTGTACGAAGATTCGTCTTTAATAAATGTGTTCTCGTTTAAGTAGCTTGATCATTGAATTAACTTTCCGCATGTTGATTTAGTATCAGTATGTTCAGTTCCATCCTTTTTTGACGTGATATCACACACTTTAATATACTGAATATATGAATATAACTACTTTAACATATACATTTTATTTAATGTAATTTGTAAGAAGGAATGAAGACTAATCAGATGTTCTTACAATCTAGTCCATACAGTAAATCTTCAATTGTACAACGTATTGCCTTGTTTGAAAGAGTTAATGAACTCACCTCTACAAAATTAATTTTCTTGTCTTTATGAGTTTTCATGTGATCTGTGCTAGTTAATTATGCCTATCCATGCCTCTAATTATGTTACCGTTTACACTCCACTCCTGATTTCACAGGAAAATTGTCAGTGCTCTGACCTTCACACGTATAGATGTTATTAAGGCATGGGATAGTCACACAAAATATCAAGAGGACCTCACAAATTCAATATACCAAGTCTGCCTTTTTTTTACTCCAGGAAATAGATCAAATGTTAATTGATATACTCAAGGGCCTCACCTACTGTGATGGCGTGTGAGTAGGAATATGGCAGTAATCATGGCTAGGGAATGGAAGACATGATTCCGATTGTTGTGTAGTTATTCCTTTGGTATGTACACATTGTTTATGTAGACAATCAAACAATTGGACATTTAAGAAATTAATTGCTATAGCATGGACAACAGTGATCAGGAAACTTCCTGCAGCTGGTTTTTAGATCTGCACCTCATGCAGATAGGAAGCTTTAGAACATTTGGCCTATGAACTACTATTGAACACTATTCCTAATCTAGATAGCTATATTTAATATTGAAAATTAATGTTAGTAAACAATCAAACAAGTGGAAGATTTGAAAAAAATAAAATGGCTGTAGCATTGACAAGTGAGGTCAGGAAATCCACCACAGTTGGTTTTAGATCCAGGTCTATTGAATATACATATTTGATTTGACAGGTCGGGTTGAACATGCAAATGGCAGGGTTGGATATTGGACTTACAGTGCCTTTGGAAATTATTCATACCCCTTGACTTATTGCACATTTTGTTGTGTTACAGCCTGAATTTAAATTTTTAGCAGCCATCTACACACAAAACCCCATAATGACAGTGAAAACATGTTTTTAGAAATGTTTGCAAATGTATTGAAAACGAAATACAGAAATATCTCATTTATATACAGTACCAGTCCAAAGTTTGGACAAACCAACACATTCAATGGTTTTTCTTTATTTTTACTATCTTCTACATGGTAGAATAATAGTGAAGACATAAAAACTATGAAATAACACACATGGAATCATGTATTTTAGATTCTTCAAAGTAGCCACCCTTTGCCTTGATGACAGCTTTGCACACTCTTGGCATTTTTTCAACTAGCTTCACCTGGAATACTTTTCCAACAGTCATGAAGGAGCTTCCACATATGTCGTACACTTGTTGGCCGCTTTTCCTTCACTCTGCGGTCCAACTCATCCCAAACCAACTCCATCACTCTCCTTCTTGGTCAAGTAGCCCTTATACAGCCTGGAGGTGTGTTGGGTCATTGTTCAGTTGAAAAACAAATGATAGTCCAGCTAAGATGGGATGATGTATTGCTGCAGAATGCTGTGGTAACCATGCTGGTTAAATGTACCTTGAATTCTAAATAAATTACTGTCACCAGCAAAGCTCTATCACACCTCTACCTCCATACTTCACGGTGGGAATCACACATGCCATGATCATCCGTGCACCTACTCTGTGTCTCACAAAGACTCATCAGACCAAAGGACAGATTTCCACCAGTTTAATGTCCATTGCTCATGTTTCTTGGCCCTAGCAAGTCTGTTCTTCATATTGGTGTCCTTTAGTAGTGGATTCCTTGCAGAAATTCAACCACGAAGGCCTGATTCACGCAGTCTCTGAACACTTGATGTTGAAATGTGTCTGTTACTTGAACTCTGTGAAGCATTTATTTGGGCTGCAATTTCTGAGGCCGGTAACTCTAATGAACTTATCCTCTGCAGCAGAGGTAACTCTTGGTCTTCTTTTCCTGTGGCGGTCCTCATGAGAGCCAGCTTTATCACAGCGCTTGATGGTTTTTGTGACTGAACTTGAAGAATCTTTGCAAGTTCTTGACCTTCTCTGCATTGACTGCCCTTCATGTCTTAAAGTAATGATGGACTGTCATTTCTCTTTGCTTATTTGAGCTGTTCTTGCCATAATATGGACTTGGAATTTTACCAAACAGGGCTATCTTCTCTATACCACCCCACCTTTTATTTAAAACAGTTTTTTACCCCATGCTATTTTGGGGAGCAAAAGGCTGGGAGTGTGAAACACAGTTTCCCAATCATCATTAGCATTCCACAATCAAAAAACATGAAAGTACAAGTATAAAAAAATCATTGTCCATCTGAATGAGATCCCACGTGGAAGGAACTGCACCCCGGTACCTTTCAGCACAGATGGTATTCACTTTGGTTCTGATAAGCACCAAACACCCGGACTGTGAACCTCTGTTCCTCAGTCGGCACTGCACGGACCTGTGAGGCGGTATTTTTCGGGCCAATTAAATATTCTTACCTGCCATTAAGATCGGCTGCCTTGAAGAGTGATACAATTGGGGGGGAAGGTGGTGAGAGAAATAAACAGTTGGTAAGGAAGGATTTCTAACTTTGTGACTCCATTTTGACACTAATTAGGAGGGTGAATAACACTGGGAGATATGGTTTCTGCGGGGAGCCAGGAAGCAAACAGCTATGACTTTTCTCCAGTGTTTAAATGTCTGTCATGGGTTTGGGTGCATAACCAATCCACCTGTCCACTCTCTTAAAATTAACATTCATATTCGGCTTCTAAAGAGCCAACTACTAATGTAAGCTGTGGGAAAGCCATTTCCAGCTAAATATAAAGTGTGTTGTTATTTACAAGAACCGATACACGTCACACATGTTAGCCTGAATATGACACAACTTGAGTTCAGCTTGCCAGTATGCAGTATGTGAGTAAATCTACTTATAGGGATAAGGAAGAATATACAGAATTCAGTGGATCCCTTTTGGGGTTAGGCATGTTAAGTTTCACATTCAACATGTTGTGCGTTAAACTTTCAAAAACAGGTCAAATTACTGACAAACATTCAGTCATTATGGTTTCAGAAGTGTAACATTGTTGTTTTCTTTTTGTCTGCCTTATTCATGTACTTCTTACATTTTGAACCAACAAGTGCTTCGATGCCTATAAAAGCAGGGAAGTGGCTGCCTAGCTATCTGCTATTGATGGCAACCAGCTGTGCTGATAGACTGTTTGCATTGATCATGAAGTAAGTTACAGCGCGGAGACTCCTTTCATTATCAGCCAACATGACTCCAGACAGACATGCATTGACTTCCATTGTATTTACTAAACTTCTCCCTAATTTATTATGTACTTTTCCTGGAAAATTGCCTGTTAAAGATACGCGATTCCATTTGCAAAATAAAGAAAGTACAGTACAGTTAAATATGTAATCTTATCGATGGGTCCATTTTCTTTTTAACGATGCCGTTCTGTACTTTCTCACAATTGCAGCTAACAGATGCTTGCATGAATTAAATATCGGTTGAGGATGAAGTAGAACAGCAGGGTAGCAAGTGCAGAGCAGCCGAGGAGCCCAATTTGGAAGCATTTTGGGAAAAAAGACGGCAATAAACAACACAAACCTAAAGATGTCCTACACACTTAACTGTACACCCAATGGAAAAAAATCTGGCTTTAAATAATAATCTGTCTGCATAGCATTCCTCCTGGTAATGACCTATTCTCTAAGTGATGTCTTGGAGGAGAACACTAGGCGCACCGCGCCTCTTTTCACATGTATAATCTATGGGGACATGAATGAGAATGTGAAAATGTCGCTCTGTACTCTGTGCAATTAACAACCGGTGTCGTGGTGGTATGGCAGGGTAGAGAAACAAGATTCAACCTATTAAGGAAGTCCCCATGCTGTAATGGTACATAATTGATAGGTGAGAGGCGAGCACTTGAAACAGACCACTACAGTTTGTACTCAGAATCAAGAGGCCAGTCATTGGGGCATGGCCATTAGCTGGAGTTGGCACTGTTATTTGGATCGGGCCACAGTCAGTTGTGGCCAGGGTCAGTGAGAAATCAATGGGGCTCTCCGGTTATTGTGACAGTCACCACACATCCTCTCTAGGGACGACAAATGTTCAGGCTAATGCACTAAGGAAGCTCTAGTCTAGAGCACACAGTATTTTTCAATTCTCTCCATGGCTAAAGCAGTAAGACATAGATGGCATAGTTGTAAAAGACTGTGAGTGTGCTTTATTTTGCATCATCCTAATTAAAACATTGGATTAAAAAGAAAAACAAATGTGTTGCATTATTTGTGCAAAACAAATATGTTTAGGGGTATTTTATGAGGGAAATGATTTGCCTTGGAATTGTTCAAATGTTTTCAATATTATTACTTTCTATGTCGCCCTATGCATGGAAAGGCCCTTGTAAAGGATCCCATTTTTAAACCCCCAAAGTTTAAAAAAAAAGTATATTTAGCTGGCAATAATGAATATTAACTGAAAAATGATCTTATGTAGTTTCATACTATAGCCGTCTCTGAGTTTAAAGAATGTTTCTCTCAAAACTGTGATTCCTAAAATATGTGTCTGGAGATTTGGGGAACTTGTCTACAATGAATTTATCTACAATGAATCTTTAATGAGCAGGGTCAACTACACCATAAGCACCCCATTTCATGTTCTCGTTACATGTAGTAAAAGTTCTCTACTTTTTATATGTTTAAACAAACAATATTGAAATCACCAGGGTCACAGCCATAAACTGTCAACTTCACCTCCCTGATAGATTAAGATAGGATAGGAATTCTGGTTAAAATATGTTTATTTTAATTAGGTTATAGGATCCTGACGCAACTGAGGAAAAAGAACATTATGACATTGTATACCACTTGAATGAAGAAAGAGAAGAATGCAATTCTTGTCGACACCGTAAAACATAAATTCTGTCATATTGCTGAAAGATCTGATAGAATGGTTGTTTTTATTGGGGATTTTCAAATGAATCATTTTCTATATATTTCTATATTTTTATTTTTAGAATTAAAAATATGTCTGTTTTGAGTTTTTGCTGTCAACTCAGTCAATGGCTTGTCACTCCATCACTGATGGCTAACTCCCTGATGATAATATTTTGGGTCAAGATTATGAAATAAGTTCTTAATCACTGTTCGGCAATATATGCTTGCGGCAGGGTAACCTAGTGGTTAGAGCGTTGGACTAGTAACCGCAAGGTTGCAAGTTCATACCCCCGAGCTGACAAGTTACAAATCTGTCGTTGCTGGTATTTTGGCCCATTCCTCCATGCAGATCTCCTCCAGAGCAATGATGTTTTGGGGCTGTTGCTGGGCAACACGGACTTTCAACTCCCTCCAAAGATCTTCTATGGGGTTGAGATCTGGAGACTGGCTAGGCTACTCCAGGACCTTGAAATGCTTCTTACGAAGTCACTCATTCGTTGCCCGGCAGGTGTGTTTGGGATCATTGTCATGCTGAAAGACCCAGCCATGTTTCATCTTCAATGTCCTTGCTGATGGAAGGAGGTTTTCACTCAAAATCTCACGATACATGGCACGATACAGTTGCATCCAAAGAACGCCATACCTTCTGTGAAGCATGGGGGTGGAAAACATCATGCCGTGGGGCTGTTTTTCTGCAAAGGGACCAGGACGACTGATCCGTGTAAAGGAAAGAATGAATCGGGCCATGTATCGTGAGATTTTGAGTGAAAACCTCCGTGTTGCCCAGCAACAGCCCCAAAACATCACTGCTCTAGAGGAGATCTGCATGGAGGAATGGGCCAAAATACCAGCAAGAGTGTGTGAAAACCTTGTGAAGACTTACAGAAAACTTTTGACCTCTGTCATTGCCAACAAAGGGTATATAACAAAGTATTGAGATAAACTTTTGTTATTGACCAAATACTTATTTTCCACCATAATTTGAAAATAAATGCATTAAAAATCCTACAATGTGATTTTCTGGATTTATTTTCCTCATTTTGTCTGTCATAGTTGAAGTGTACCTATGATGAAAATTGCAGGCCTCTCTCATCTTTATAAGTGGGAGAACTTGCACAATTGGTGGCTGACTAAATACTTTTTTGCCCCACTGTACATGATCAAGCTGATATCGGAGGTGCTTTGCATGGATGTATCACCGGAGGATCTGCAGCGATGCCATCGCATCGGCGTGAAACAGAAGAATGCTAAATAACCTTGCATGGTAATCTTTAAGCTGTGGAACTAGCAGACCAATGTCAAAATCCATCGCCAGTCCATTTGCTTCGTCCAGGACAAGCTGAGGAAAAAACGTAAACAATTCATTACGATCGCATAGTCACTGGAGGAAAAAGGAATCAAATCTCAACTCTGATTCCCGTCAGCGCTGTCGGTATGGAAGGGAACACAGAGGATGGAGTTCCTTTCCAGTTGAAAAAGAGCCCAATGACATGAGGAGAGGAAGAAGCAGAAAAAAGCGATAAGCACACTTGGCTACATACAGTGATGCCCAAGAACAGTTTATTGTAAATTGAGACAATGTTCTTTCCCCCTCTCAACAATACAATATAGACTTTATTGTCCCCAAGTAACTGTTCTTCTCTAGGGATGTAATGATGCAATGAGATACATGGGCAGTGAAAAGGCAATGTAAAAGGAGAAATCTACATTGCAGAATAATGTCAATGATTGTCAATAATTGTTCTAAAGATGTGTGTGTGTCTGTAGGCGAGAGGTTGTGAGTGGGCGCATGTGTGTGTATGTGTGTGTATGTGTCTGTGCATATGAATGAGAGAGTGAAGGAGGTTGAATATGAATATGTGTAGGAGGGCAGGAGAGAATGGGTGTGCGGAGGGATAGGTATATGTTGTGTATGAATGAATAAGAATAGATGAGCTAGAAGATGTATAGAAGGGTGTAAATGTGACTGAGAAGAAGGCAGGGGGGAAAAGATGGGAGGTTGGGAAACACTTGTCAAGTGTGGGTAAGAGAGGGCAGGGATGGGAGTTGGTGATAAGCTTGACTAGGGTGGGGTAAAGGGGTGTGAACTGTGAGGATGGGGGGGTATAGTTTAGCATCTTCAAAGTGGTAGGCAAGTTGTGTAAATCAAATGATACAAACCTCAAAAAAATCTATTTGAATTCCAAGTTGTAGGGTAACAAAATAGGAAAAATTCCAAGGGGGTGAATATTTTCACAAGCCACTGCAGTGGTAGTTTGTGTCCATGTGCAAATTGATGTTCGTATGTTTGTATCTGTTTTGGAAAATGATATATACACTACCATTCAAAAGTTTTGACACACCTATTCTTTACAGGGTTTTTCGTTATTTTTACTATTTTCTACATTGCAGAATAATAGTGAAGACATCACACCTATGGAATAACACATATGGAATCATGTAGTGCCCAAAAAAGTGTTAAACAAATCAAAATATTTTTTATATTTGAGAATCTTCAAAGTAGCCAACCCTTGCCTTCTCAACCAGCTTCAAGAGGTAGTCAAATGGAATACATTTTAATTAACAGGAGTGCCTTATTCAAAGTTCATTTATGGAATTTCTTTCCTTCTTAATGTGTTTGAGCTAATCATTTGTGTTGTGACAAGGTAGGGTGATATAGAGGAGATAGCCCTATTTGATAAAATAGTCCATATTATGGCAAGAACAGCTCAAAAAAGCAAAGATAAATGAGAGTCCAACATTACTTTAAAACATGAAGGTCAGTCAATTCTAAAAATTTCAAGAACTTTCAACGTTTCTTGAAGTGCAGTCGCAAAAACGATCAAGCACTATGATGAAACTGGCTCTCCTGAGGACCGCCACAGGAAAGGAAGCCTCAGAGTTACCTCTGCTGCAGAGCATAAGTTTATTAAGAGTTACCAGCCTCTCCGCATGTGTGGTTCCCATGGAGGAGGAGGTGTGATGATGTGGGGGTGCTTTGTTGGTGACACTGTCTGATTTATTTAGAATTCAAGTGATGTATCAGATCACCTGGCCTCCGCAAACACCCGGTTGGATGTGGGGCCAGAGACAGCAGGGGTTCAAACTGTAGAACCCAGTCCCTACATTTTAATATAAAAATGTATTTTATCAAACAAAACAATCCTACATTTTATCTCTGGTACCTACAGGATGACAAATAGGAGCAAAATTACCGAATGTAAGTATATTATTTACCTTCAGAGGTAAATCAGTTGCCGTGATAAAAGTGTTTGGTTGTTGTGCACTCTCCTCAAACAATAGCATGGTATTTTTTCACTGCTACTGTAAATTGGAAAGTGCAGTTGGATTAACAAGACTTTAAGCTTTCTGCCCATATAAGACATGTCTATGTCCTGGAAAGTTTGCTGTTACTTACAACATCATGCAAATCACATTAGCGCACGTTACCTCAACTGCCCCGGTATAGGGATAGAGATGCTGTAGAGGATAAATCCAGTTAGTTGCATACATTTTGTGATAACTGATACTTTGACCTATCAAAATATTTACTTCAAATGTTGTAAATAGTATGAATAATATTTATGAACAAAAAGTAGAGTTTGTCCCAAATTTCCCCAATGTCGACAGTTTTTGTTACTACATTACACACAACTCCCATTTTCATAAAAGCACAACATTTAGTGCAATTACTTTTCTTTCAGATTGGTGTTTTTTGATCTAAAAGTTAACAGTCATCACAAATACATTCATTTGATTGCTGTGTTAGTTTAAACAGGACCTGCAACCTCATTTCCCGCTGCTTGTACTATTGATTTCAACCTGATAATTGATATTTGAATGATTGACAAGACAGTGTTACATTTCCCCTTGTTGGTGATCCCCCCCCCATATCAAAATGCAACATTCTAAAATTTAGCTGACAGTCTAATGCAGGTTTTTCTCTAACCAATGGTGTCAAAATATCTCCAGTTTCCAAGTGTTTTTTGAGTTGTGGTAGTTTCAACAGCGTATAGAACCTGATTTCCTCCCTAATCAATATGAGTGGTTTATTGCCATTTGTCAAAACAATAGGGTTTTTGGTACGTGTGCAGTTTATAAGGTGCTCATAAAATAAATTATACAAGTAACATGATTACTGTTGTCGCACATGTACAGTATGTGTAGATAGTACATTTTATGTTTAGGTTTTCAATATAGCATGAACTGTTTCTGCATATTTGTAATTGATTTGGACACATTAAAACTGTGTTTTTACATTGGGCTATTTAGGAACATAATTTGAACGTTCAACATTATTTCCAATGGTATTGTACATAATCTGGTAAAAACTGCTGAATGAGTCCAAAAACATGCTGTGTTTTTATTTATTTTGATGATATACCAGAAATCACAAAAACGGATTTGCCCTGCCTACTCTCTCCACCTTCTGGCAGACACCTGGCGTGAAAAGGGATTGATTTACCTAACGCAGGTTAGCAGATTGAATGTCTCCCAATCAGAAAAATGACACAATATGCAGGTCTGTCATGTGGGTCCTAGACAGGTACTGTATGGCTGACAAGGTGGATCAACAAAGTAATTGGAGACACCAGGTTAGTTCAATTACCCAATGAAGCAAACACACATGAATGAATGACTTGCAATTCCAAAGCATAGCAATGTGCGCACTCAAACAAAGATGGTCAAAGCATGTGGCATTTAAGATCATTTTTTATTATTATTGTCAGTTTGAAATATGAACACACAATCTTCAACAAGAAAATACATATGAACCAACAATCTTTTACATCACAGGGAGTCAAATAGAATGTAATTTTCCACTCACTGTGGAATCAACCAGAATAAAGGGACGACTTTGACTGACCTTTGTCGGGTGAATGACTTGACTGTCTTGTATTGGGGTAGAGGGAATGTGTGTGTGCCGGTCACCACAGAGTGACTGAATGCATACTTAAATGTCACGTCACAAACAGCACTATACTATAGGGTAGGTCCAATATAAGCTCAGTCAAAAATAATACGTGGGAAATAAGTTTCTGCAATGGTTATACCGTGGACTTCTCAGAAGCCCCAGATGTTGCTTTCTGTACATATGTTTTAAAACAACTACAAAAAAAGTAATACAACTTTTATTGAATCTACCCTTAGCATGGCCTTCATTGAGCCCATATTATATAGTTTCAGTCACTAGAATGAGCTTATCGTTCAACAGACATTTGGATCGGTTTTATCAGTACATTTACCACAGTAGAACACTTGACTAATTATGTGGTACTTATTTAACCTTTATTTATCCCATTGAGGTCTGAATACCTATTTTACTAGGGTAATACTCGTGGTATTCATTTCTAAATGGATTTGGGGTTCAAACAATTATGCTGGTGTGGAGTGGATAATAGGTGTGTTATCTCACTTTATTAGCTAAGTGCTCTGCCATATGGAACAATGTATTCAAATGAAATCCAAGTTCAACAATCATTTACAATAATGCCGATGCCTGGTGAATCATGAATTACAGTGATGTATATTTCGAATCATTATCAAATCAATGTGACCCTCACACAGGCATAGCCCATTTGAAATGTGTGATACATGCACCCATATATCTGCTGTAATATGGCCGATTTTGATGGCAGCACCACAGGTTTGAAACATTAAAAAGTAAAATATTTTGTAACATCAAAATGTGTCCCTTTCTCCACATTTGTGAATACAATATTAAAGTCAGACTTCATCGTACACATGTGCTGACATCAACAACAGAAGACTAACAAAACTGACTAATTTGTGCCCTTCCTTGAGGCATTCCCACTTAAGGAAGAGGCAATACCAGCAGTCCTGGCAGATTAGAATTTGTTGCTGTTGATTTCTGGGAGAAAGCAGGAAGTTTCCCCGCTGTTTTTGATGATGTCATAATGTTGAGTCTACCTTTAAGACCTCTGAATTAGGATGTGTTTGTCATGGGCTCAACAAGTGCTTTGTCTGATATAGGCAACGTTAAAACCAACACAGGAATGAATCATTTAGGAGACAGCGATGAGAGATGAACATTCAGGTGTGTCTGCAATGTCCTGTCAGAGAACTGTGGAATAGCAATACAACAGCAAATATATCCCTTTTCATTGTGTGCAATCCATCCCATATTACATCTGTCAACGCTACTCTGAACCTTTGTCTTGCTTACATTTACATTACAGTACATGTATCTATTGAAAACATGGTGTTTAGAGGACAGACTGAAATAAATCAAGACCATGGTCAGCAGTCATAAAGGGTCTCAGAGTATGAGTGCTGATCTAGGATCAATTCCCCCCTGTCCATGTCAACACATTAATTTTGAAGACAAAACTGACCCCAGATTAGCACTCCTTCTCTGAGATGCTTTGTGAATATGGGCACAGATATTTTAATAAAGTTTTAAAAACTATCATGAAGAGGAGATACTGCTATGTAGTTTATAAACTGCGAAAACGAGTTGATGCACTGCACAGAAAGCTGCAAAATCCTTGTATACTGAACAAAAAAATAAACGCAACATGAAACAATTTCAAAGATTTTACTGAGTTACAGTTCATATCAGGAAATCAGTCAATTTAAATAAATATATTAGGCCCTGATCTATGGATTTCACATGACTGGGAATACAGATATGCATCTGTTTGTCACAGTTATCTTAAAAAAGGTAGGAGTGTGGATCAGAAAACCACCATTTGTCTCATGCAGCACAACATATCTCCTTCGCACAGAGTTGATCAGGCTGTTGACTGTGGCCTGTGAAATGTTGTCCCACTCCTCTTCAATGGCTTTGCAAAGTTTCTGGATATTAGCAGGAACTGGAACACACTGTTGTACACGTCAATCCAGAGCATCCCAAACATGCTCAATGGGTGACATGTCTGGTGAGTATGCAGGCCATAGAAGAACTGGGACATTTTTAGCAACCATTAATTGTGCACAGATCCTTGTGACATGGGGCTGTGCATGGCACGACAATGGGCCTCAGGATCTCGTCATGGTATCTCTATGCATTCAAATTACCATAGATAAAATGCAATTTTGCCGTTGTCCGTAGCTTATGCCTACCCATACCATAACCCCACCGCCACCATGGGGCACTCTGTTCACAACTTTGACATTAGGAAACTGCTCGCCCACACAACGCCTTACAGGTGGTTTGCGGTTTTGAAGCCGGTTGGACGTACTGCCAAATTCTCTAAAACAATTTTGGAGGACATTTATGGTAGAGAAATTAACAAATTATCTGGCAACAGCTCTGGTGGACATTCCTGCAGTCAGTATGCCAATTGCACACTCCCTCAAAACTTGAGACATCTGTGGTATTGTGTTGTGTGACAAAACTGCACATTTTAGAGTGGCCTTTAATTGTCCACAGCACAAGGAGCACCTGTGATCATGCTATTTAATTAGCTTCTTGATATGCCACACCTGTCAGGTTGATGGATTATCTTGGCAAATGAGAAATGCCCACTAACAGGGATGTAAACAAATTTGTGCACAACATTTAAGATAAATAAGCTTTTTGTGCATATGGAACATTTTCTTATATTTCAGTTCATTAAACATGGGACCAACACTACATGTTGCGTTGATATTTTTGTTCAGTGATTTCATGGAGCATGGATTGTGCTTGCCTGTTAAACAAAATCCAATTGCGTAAAATTAAGTGGATGGTTATAGAACGTTTTATTGTAGCTCCTGAGTGCCACAGAGACGTCGACGAGAAGACATACCCGATTTCAAATCAATCCAAACTCCACCCTGATTATTTCACTCGGTATACCACACTGTATGAGAATATTTTAATGTATCTGCACTCTATTGGGAGACAACATAAGCAATCTATCTGAATTTCCAGTCAAAACGTACCAGTTCAACACAACCAAACAGTTCATACTTATTGGTTATGAGACACTATTTTGGAACAAACTCAAACCAATGACCATACAAAAATACTGATATTAACAGCTGAGAACCTTCAGAGGTGGAACCTAACTTCCACTTTAGTCCAAATTTCACTTAGTCTCCTACTGACATCAATGCATCACTCAATGACTGAAGTGGAAGTTAGGTTTTGCACTTAGAGTGATCCATATTTTACCTTTATTTAACTAGGCAAGTCAGTAACACCAGCTGTAAAGACATGAATAAACTTTGCAAGTGATTACATTAGTTGAAGTTATATGTCCACAAAAATGGAAATAAAACTACCTTTCCATTCATAACTAGTTAAGTAATTATTCTTCAAACCACCTTGTATAGACTTGTGCCAGTTAAAAGGGAAGACAAACATGGTCTTTGCACAAATTTATACAACTTTTATATTTTATTTACCCCTTTTCAATATGTGTTAAAAACAAACAAAAAATAGCATAGCACAAACAGCTGAAAAGATCACAATTTACAATGATGAGAGGAAGAAGAACATTTGTCAAAATTAAATTTCTTCTTAACCGGTTGTGGTTTGTCAATGTATCAGAATCCAAAATAATTACAGCAGAAACAAACATGATTACAGGCTTTTAGGTCCTAGAGGGATTTCAGTCCTTCTGGTCCTTGCCTGTGTTTGGGGTGTTTGTTTAGTTTACCTCATACACTTAACTCTTGGGGCTAAGACTCTCGGGGCTAAGATGACTGTCAGTCGGGGGAAATTGAGATAAATTAAATGTAAATAACAGACAAACCACATCGGACAGGCCTATTTTTGAGACCCACGTGAATAAACTTTAAGAATCATATCATAATGGGAGGCGAAACTAAACAAAAAAAAGCAACTTGTTATGTCCTTAAAACTCAACTAAAATGAATAAAAAAAGTATATGTTACATAATACTTTTTAGCGGTTCGACATGATGTAGTAGGGTAGCCCATGCACACTGTGCATCACGTTTGTGGTTCCAGGTGAGAGAAAACACACAAAACATGCAACCTTGCCCTCGGATGCCAGAAAGCCCACTGCGTCAAAACTTGAGCAGAAACGGAAGGAGGATGACTAGTAGACAGGTGTAGGTGTGTACGTGTGTCCCCATCGAGCCGCTGTTCCCATCCTGCACTGCTCCGGGTCCTGTCATGGCGAAGGTGGAGGGCGGAGGAGAGGGAACAAAACATTTGGATGAGTTTGAGGCATTCAAGATTGGTTTTGCCCTTTCTCTTGCATAAACCTGTCGGATGGATATCACTATGTAAATCTTCTGTTAACAAGTGATTCACTGCTTTAAATCCTTCTCACCAACTCTTAACTCGCTGTCTGCTCAAGGAGAGGTGTGTCTCACTGATATTCACAAATTTGTGTGGTAGTACAACAATATACAACTAAATCCCCCTTTCCCCTAACGTCACCTACAGGTATCAGTACTGTTAATCTACAGGTTAGTATTTAATCATGTGTTGAACACATTTTTTAAAATAATTAGTTTGTGTTTATTAGGTTAGGTTTTAAAGTGGATTCATTACAAACCTGCCGGTAATGCAAAGGTTTCAGAGGATGTCTTTTCTAACACAGATGAACTCAACAATAACACATTGGTTGACCCCTCTAAAAAGAGAGATTATATGAAAGAAGGCACTCAAAACATGTCAACAGAGCAGCTCACAAGCAAATGCTGCTCACATGCAAAATTATCTGAGTAATTGACACTCAGCACATAATAAACTACCCCCTGGGCCAAACGGTTGCTAGGTACCACACCTGGGTTCAAATACTGTTTAGGGTATTTCTATTACTTTTAAAGACATTTGGAAGTAATTATTTAGATGTTTTTTATTTGAAAAGACAAGTAGTTGAATATAGGAATGTATTTGGAGATATACTGAAAGTCTTTGAAAATACTCAAATGCATCGACGCAAATACACTCAAATATAATCCAGGTATTTGGGAATAGTATTTTAAATAAATATTTGAAAATACATTCAAATAGTACGATATGTATAGGAAATTATTTGAAAAAGTTTCAAATACTTCATTTAGAAGTAGTTGATTTGTGCCATATTATTTGAAAATACACACACATACAAAATAATTATTTGAATAACAAACACAAATATATTTTACCCAGATCTATTAGGTAACCAATTCAAAAGAGGACATTATTGTTATTTTTAGTTCTGTTTACTTATTACCCGACATAGATACAGTGCCTTCAGAAGGTATTCACGCACTGACTTTTTCCACATTTTCTTCTGTTTCAAAGTAAGATAAATGTGGATTTAATTGTCATTTTCTTGTCAATGATCTACACAAAATACTCTGTAATGTCAAAAGGGAAGAACATTTGTAAAAAAGTGTACGCACATCCATGTATATATACATATATGAATGGAACATAAAACACTAATATATTTTGATTGACATTATGGGGTAGCCTATTGTTTGTTGATCAGTAAACAAAATATAAATGTAATACATTTTACAGTCAGGCTGGAACACAACAAAAGGTGGAAAAATTTAAGGGGTGTGAATCCTTTCTGAAGACACTGTATGTCCATGGTATTTCTGGCACAGCTAGGTTAGCTAATATAGCTATGCTAATCAGGTCATTCCCAGACTAAGAAATATTCCAATCCCAATTCCTGCTGATGGAATGTTTAAGTGGGGGCACTCAGTATATATACACCTGTTCTGAAAGGCCCCAGAGTCTGCAACACCACTAAGCAAGGGGCACCACCAAGCAAGTGGCACCGTGAAGACCAAGGAGCTCTCCAAACAGGTCAGGGACAAAGTTGTGGAGAAGTACAGATCAGGGTTGGGTTATAAAAAAATATCTGAAACTTTGAACATCCCACGGAGCAACATTAAATCCACTATTATATTTTTTTAAAGAATATGGCACCACAACAAACCTGCCATGAGAGGGCCGCCCACCAAACTTACGGACCAGGCAAGGAGAGCATTAATCAGAGAGGCAACAAAGAGACCACAGACAACCATGAAGGAGCTGCAAAGCTCCACAGCGGAGATTGGAGTATCGGTCCATAGGACCACTTTAAGCCGTACACTCCACGGAGATTGGCTTAACGGGAGAGTGGCCAGAAAAAAGCCTTTGCTTAAAGAAGCAAACAAGTTTGGTGTTCGCCAAAAGGAATGTGGGAGACTCCCCAAACATATGGAAGAAGGTACTCTGGTCAGATGAGACAAAAATTTAGCTTTTTGGTCATCAAGGAAAACGCTATGTCTGGAGCAAACACAACACCTCTCAACACCCCAAGAACACCATCCCCACACTGAAGCATGGTGGTGGCAGCATCATGCTGTGGGGATGTTTTTCATCGGCAGGGACTGGGAAACTGGTCAGAATTGAAGGAATGATGGATGGTGCTAAATACAGGGACATTCTTTCTTAAGGGAAACCTGTTTCATTGTTCCAGAGATTTGAGAATGGGACGGATGTTCACCTTCCAGCAGGACAATGACCCTAAGCATACTGTTAAAGCAACACTATAGCTGGAGCTGGAGCAGTTTATCCTTGAAGAATGGGCAAAAGTCCCAGTGGCTAGATGTGCCAAGAGACTTGCAACTGTAATTGCTGCAAAAGGTGGCTCTACAAAGTATTGACTTTGGGTGGGTGTATAGTTATGCACACCTCAGTTCTGTATTTTTTGTCTTATTTCTTGTTTGTTTCACAATAAAGAATATTTAGCATCTTCAAAGTGGTAGACATGTTGTGTAATCAAATGATACAAACCCCCACAAAATAAATGTTGATTCCAGGTTGTAAGGCTACAAAATAGGAAAAATGCCAAGGGGGTGAATACTTTCACAAGCCACTGTACATAAATACACATATTTTCAAATAATATTTTCCTTTATTATTTTCCACTAACCCTACCACCTAAACTAATGAACAACAACACTTGGGCTTCTACTGTACATACGAAATACATTGTATGGACATTGTATTTTACGATAGTAAAATGCTGTTTGTTTTTACTTCTATCCTTCCGCTACCCTCAACCCCTCCCATCTAATTCTGAAGACCATCCAGTTTGATTTCTATATTTCATATATTTTTTACTGTGCTGTTTTTACTGTGCTGTTTTTTACTAGATTACCTGTAGTTTTTCACGTTGTCTGTCTTTAATTGTGCAATGACTTGGTGCTACCTATCTTGGCCAGGACAGAGGATATATTTAAAATCTCAATGAGCCTTCCTGGTTAAATAAAGGTTACATTTGTATTTTTTTGTAAACATACTGAGACAGATGGGTAATGTTTCTCTCGCTCGGATGCTTTATAACTGAAACTGATGAGTCTTTCTGTCGGCTCGCGTCTTGTTCAAATATATGATCAATATTTCTATATTTTATTTGGATGGGCAAGAAGGTATGTTAGGGGGGCCAGGGCCCCTAAGGCCCACCCATAACACCCTTGTCACCAGTATAGAGTCAAATAATGTTTAGTACTGTTTTGTCACCAGTATATAATAACAGTAAAGTACAATCACCAGTTCACCAGTACACCACTCTGTTTACAAAAATGGATTGCTCCTACAGACAGTGAGTCATGAGGCTGTGACTTGCTATATAAAGCAGGCAGACAGGCATTGAGGTATTCAGTTACTGTCCGATTGAACATTAGAAGAAGCAAAATCAGTTACCTAAAATAATTTAGCATGGTATGATTGGTGCCAGGCACACCGGATCCAGTATCTCTGAAACGGATGCCCTACTGGGCTTTTTACACACAACAGTGCCTAGTTTGTCATGAGAAAACATGCAGCCATGCGGCAGTCCTGTTAGCAAAAACAACTCATTGATGAATGAGGTCGAAGGAGAATGGCAATACCTGTGCAATCTAACAGGAGGGCCGCAAACAGAAAAATAACGGCACAGTACAACAGTGGTGTGCAGAACGACATCTTGGGGCGCACAACTTGTTGATCCTTGTTATTGCAGCACACGACCACACTGGGTTCCACTCCTATCAGCTAAAAACAAGAAGAAGCGTCTCGATTGGGCACGCGATCCCCAATACTAGACAGTTGAGTGGGAAAAAATTGCCTGGTTTGACGAATCACGGTTCCTGTTGCGTCATGCTGATGTCAGAGATTTGGCGAAGATTTGGCATGAGCAGCATAAGTTCCTGGACTCAATGGAACAGGATGGTGGCGGTGGTGTATCACCATCCAATCTGCAGCAACTGTGTGATGCCATCAGGTCCTATTTGACCAATATCCCTGTGGAGCATTTCCCGACTTTTATCCATGGCCTGAATAATTCAGGCTGTTCTAGATGCAAATGGTGGTCTGACACGGTACTAAATGGGTGTACCTAACAAACTGTGTATAGAACTGTTTTGTCATCAGTATTTAATAACAATAATGTTTAGGACTGTTTTGTCACCCGAATGTCATGTTGTATTCATCATGTACTGCATAAAAAATATGGTGCCATAAGGTCTGGGATTTTATTCACCTAGAGTGGGAACAAGACTTGTTCATTTAGAGACAAAATGTAGAATTATTGATTTGCTCTTAACGTTAAGAATTTAATCCAGGCCAGACAACAACAATCCAGGCCAAAGTAGAGTAGTCCTCGAACTCCATAAACGAATGCCCTTGACAAGCATCCAAGTGCTTGGAACACTTATCATATTGTATATGATTTGGGACAAGTTTTCTTGAGGGCGAAAGAGGTACAATTCTAGAGACAATTGTCACAGCTATTGTGTTATGTCCCCTTTCAAGATGAAATGTTTAATCTCAGTAATGATCTTTGTGCAAAGCTCATATTGAATGTGAATTTATACTGTATTTCGGAGGCTGACGAGATGATCTATATAATAAGGCTTATATGAGTTAAACATATTTCCATTCTTTGGCCTTGCAGGGTCGTATGGTTCAGAAGGGCTTTCGAAATCCCAAAAATATTGGACCATATGGGGCATTATTGAGAGAGAGAGAGAGAGAGAGAGAGAGAGAGAGAGAGAGAGAGAGAGAGAGAGAGAGAGAGAGAGAGAGAGAGAGAGAGAGAGAGAGAGAGAGAGAGAGGGACGAAATTATTGCAGTTTTGAAGCCGAGTAACACAATGATTTCTAATTTCCTTTGGATTTTCTTGGAGTTCACCAGCTATTCTATTGGGACATCTATCCAATTATGCTGCCACAGTAGATTATTCCTAAACCTGCATGTGGATAATTACAATAATATTGCTGCTTTCCCCCCACAATCCAAATCAAAGCAAGTAATACATCTCTGAAGAGGGGCGCCACAGTTAATGATCCAGTTTCACTTATATTCCAAACATCTGTCTAATTAATACAATGACGTTTACCACACATCAAATCAATCATTCAAATGTGCATTGCTAATACATTGCTAAGAGGTCAGGTGTAGGGCTTCACTATAGTAGTAACGTACATTACAAGTATTAGTTACAACTAACTAGAGGGAAGTTCGGAATGGAAAACACATGGCATTGATTTAAAAAAAGGGAATTAGGAATGTGTCTCTGTGATTCCTATAAAGACACCATTCCACAACCAGACAGACAAATTATTTAACAAATTGTCACAACAGCTTTAACACATACAACACAAATGATAGTTTTAGGACAGATAGATACTTACACAGCAGATGAAGCACATGCAAAATAAAATGAAGACATACCACATAGCGAGGCGGGTAGGCGGTTGAAATAAGAAAAACAAAACAGAGTTAGCAAAACATTTAAAAAAGGTACAGAGTTCTTCATTTACCATTTCCACAGTGATTTTACTGACTTACTTTCTCCTCATCCGGCCCTCTTCCAGGAAATGTCACTTGTCAGACATACATTTTTTACTTGTTATCAATATTAATAAATGGAATTAGAAGCTAATAAAGTTTTCATGAGCAGCCCAGTAACCTTCTGACAATCTCATTTTGTCATGCACTGCTCAAACATTATCTGGCCCCTTCCAATGGCAGAAACATATTCCTCCTGTCACCTCAGAATTAGCAATGAGTGCCACTCCAGTGATATTGGCATCTAATCAGTTTGTTGTCAATGTGAAAATGGCAATGTTTAAGATGCGTTGTTAGAATTCTGTTAGTGCACCAGAGAGGTGAGCGTGAGTCGAAAAGCATGCTCATGCTGAATACCGGTACTAACCTTGCACTAGTGTTGAGCTAGTAGGCTCAATAACCTCTACACCAGAAGAACAGACCACAGCAAAATATATAAAACAAACAAAAAGCAAACAATCACTGACAATGTTACCTGAATGTGAACAATGAGAAAGTCAAGCTGGTGAATATGTTTTTAGCTTTGTGGGTGCAGTATTAAAGGCATACAGTGATGTGAAAGGTGTTGCTGTTAACCTAAATCATTATGATAATGTTGCGTTCAATTAAGGCACAGATTCCCAGACTTTACATGGAACCAAAACTGGCTGCTTGCGTGCACCATCGTGCAAAAATGTATTTTGTTCCCGCACACCAAACGCGATCACGACATGCAGGTTAAAATATCAAGTCAAACTCTATAAACCAATCACATGAATTTGGGGACAGGTTGAAAAGCATTAAACATTTATGGCAATTTAGCTAGCCAGCTTGAGTTTGTTTTGATATTTTAACCTGCGTGTTGTGATCGCTTTTGGTGTTGTGAGACAAAATACATTTATGCACGATGGTGCACGCGCGCAGCCGGTTTGGGTTCCTTGTTAGTCATATTCAGTATACTTTATCATAACTTTCATGAATAGGCATTCATAAATTATTTCTAAACAAATAATAAATAAACATTTCAACATTTGTAAACATTCATAATAAACATTTATAAAATGTTTAATAATTTCCGAAGCATTTAGAAGCATGTATAATGGCTTATTCATGAAAGTTATTATGAAGTGTTACCTACACAACATTCTCATTTTTTTGCACCTTGAATGGCATAATGTACTCACCATACAGGACAAAGCTTGCGTTGGAGCTGCCGAGTTTGTTGATGGCGATGCACGTGTAGTTGCCGTAGTCTGCCTCTGAGATGTTTAAGAAGGTCAGCTTGGAGAGCTGCCCGGCATCCTCGATCTCCATGCCATCTAAACCGTTGATGATCCTTGAGAGAGAAGGAAACAGCTCTGTAGTCAGTGAATACATTTATGAATTTATTTGACCAATTTAAAATGCATATAGAGCTGGCTCAGCCATGCGAGTTAAACAATACACAAAACGTCCTTGTAGGGAAGACTCTCTCGCTCGCTCTCTCATATATATATATATATAGCTCAAGAAAAATAAAGGGAACACTTAAACAACACAATGTAACTCCAAGTCAATCACACTTCTGTGCAATCAAACTGTCCACTTCGGAAGCAACACTGATTGACAATAAATTTCACATACTGTTGTGCAAATGGAATATACAACAGGCGGAAATTATAGGCAATTAGCAAGACACCCAATAAAGGAGTGGTTCTGCAGGTGGTGACCACAGACCACTTCTCAGTTCCTATGCTTCCTGGCTGATGTTTTGGTCACTTTTGAATGCTGGCGGTGCTTTCACTCTAGTGGTAGCATGAGACTGTCTACAACCCACACAAGTGGCTCAAGTAGTTTAGCTCATCCAGGATGGCACATCAATGCGAGCTGTGGCAAGAAGGTTTGCTGTGTCTGTCAGCGTAGTGTCCAGAGCTTGGAGGTGCTACCAGAAGACAGGCCAGTACATCAGGAGACGTGGAGGAGGCCGTAGGAGGGCAACAACCCAGCAGCAGGACCGCTACCTCTGCCTTTGTCCAAGGAGGAGCAGGAGGAGCACTGCCAGAGCCCTGCGTAATGACCTCCAACAGGCCACAAATGTGCGTGTGTCTGCTTAAACGGTCAGAAACAGACTCCATGAGGGTGGTATCAGGGCCCGACGTCCACAGGTGGGGGTTGTGCTTACAGCCCAACACCATGTAGGACGTTTGGCATTTGCCAGAGAACACCAAGATTGGCAAATTCGCCACTGGAGCCCTGTACTCTTCACAGATGAAAGCAGGTTCACACTGAGCACATGTGACAGACGTGACAGAGTCTGGAGACGCCGTGGAGAACTTTCTGCTGCCTGCAACATCCTCCAGCATGACCGGTTTGACGGTGGGTCAGTCATGGTGTGGGCTGGTATTTCTTTGGGGGTCCGCACAGCCCTCCATGTGCTCGCCAGAGGTAGCCTGACTGCCATTAGGTACCGAGATGAGATCCTCAGACCCCTTGTGAGACCATATGCTGGTGCTGGTGTGGTTCCTTCTAATGCAAGACAATGCTAGACCTCATGTGGCTGGAGTGTGTCAGCAGTTCCTGCAAGAGGAAGGCATTGATGCTATGGACTGGCCCGCCCGTTCCCCAGACCTGAATCCAATTGAGCACATCTGGGACATCATGTCTCTCTCCATCCACCAATGCCACGTTGCACCACAGACTGTCCAGGAGTTGGCGGATGCTTTAGTCCAGGTCTGGGAGGAGATCCCTCAGGAGACCATCCACCACCTGATCAGGAGCATGCCCAGGCGTTGTAGGGAGGTCATACAGGCACATGGAGGCCACACACACTACTGAGCCTAATTTTGACTTGTTTTAAGGACATTACATCAAAGTTGGATCAGCATGTAGTGTGGTTTTCCACTTTAATTTTGAGTGTGACTCTAAATCCAGACCTCCATGGGTTGATAAATTTGATTTCCATTGATCATTTTTGTGTGATTTTGTTGTCAGCACATTCAACTATATAAATAAAAAAGTATTTAATAAGAATATTTCATTCATTCAGATCTAGGATGTGTTATTTTAGTGTTCCATTTATTTTTTTGAGCAGATTATATATATATATATATATATATATATATATATATATATATATATATATATATATATGCTGATGACCCAATGACCTTTCTTGAAAATCAACTTCCAGGAAAATCTAAAACCCTGCATAAAGCATAGATTCAACATGCTCGCAAACATGCACAACAATTTACCTTCTGTCATCTCGATACCACTCAAAGTCCGCCTTGGGCACCGCATCCACTTCACACTCCAGCACCCCTCTCTGGCCAAGGGTCACGCCAACGTCTCTGCCCTCTGACACACTGGGGGCATCTACGGGCACATGAGGGCACTCATGGGATCAGGATGCCAGAGAGGGAGTCAAGGTTAGGTCTGTGGCGGTCACAAAATGTTGACAGCCGGTGATTGTCAAGTGGTATCACTGTAATTGACCATTAATTAACATAAACACATTTAGCATATCCTGGCTTCCACTACAAGCCACTGATGCAGACATTTGGAGCATCTACATGTTTGAAAAGTCAAATAAATCCATGTAATATAGCCTACTCCTTAATAAATCCATGATTTATTATAGACAGATCTAAAGAAGCATGATATGAAGAAAATGTTGTCTATTTCAATAGAACAGAATAGCATACTCTGAGTTGTCCTTATGTTAGGTCCTGATGTGGCTATACCAAATGGCTGTGGGCTACACTAGTTAATTTAGCAGACAAGACTTGCTTAACCTTTCTGGGATAGGGGGCACCATTTTCACTTTTGGATGAATAGCGTGCCCAGAGTGAACTGCTTCCTACTCTGTCCCAGATGCTAATATATGCACATTATTATTAGTATTGGATAGAAAACTGTTTGAATGATGTCTTTGAGAATAACAGAACTCATATAGCAGGTGAAAACCTGAGAAAAATCTAACCAGGAAATGGGACATCTGAGGTTTGTAGTTTTTCAAAGCTTGGCCTACCAAAAACACATTGAGATATGGATGAGGTTGCACTTCCAAGGGCTTCCATTAGGTGTCTACCATATTTAGAAACTGGTTTGAGGATTCTACTATAAAGGGGGGGCTCATGGGACCTCTGAGTCAGTGGTCTGGCAGAGAGCTTTGGTCTCATGACACGCGCTCCTGACAGAGTTAACTCTCGTTCCAGTGCTTTTTCTGTTCAGGTTGGAACATTATTGATGTTTTATGTTAGAAACATCTAACAATTGATTCCATACATCTTTCTAAAGGACTGTAACGGAACCTTTCGAGTTTTTGTCTGGATGAAGTGCCTGCGCCTCATGAAGATGGATTACTGGGCTGAACACGTTAACAACAAGTGGCTATTTGGACATATATGATATATGATGGAACTTTATGGAATAAATCAGTCATTTATTGTTGAACTGGGATTCCTTGGAGTGCCTTCTGATGAAGAAGGTAAGTGGATATTTATGGTGTTGTTTCTAACTTTGTTGATTCAAAAATGGCAGATTTTCCTCTGGCTGTTTTGGGTTCTGAGCGCCGTTCTCAGATATGCTTTTTCCGTAAAGTTTTTTTTAAATCTGACACAGCGGTTTCATTAAGGAGAAGTATATATTTAATTCTGTGAATAACACTAGTATCTTTTATCTATGTTTATTATGAGTATTTCTGCAAAATCACCGGATGTTTTGGAATCAAAACATTACTGCACGTAAGGTGCCAATGTAAACTGAGACTTTTTGATATAAATATGCACATTATCGAGCAAAACATACATGCATTGTGTAACATGATGTCCTATGAGTGTCATCTGATGAAGATCATCAAAGATTGGTGATTCATTTTATCTTTATTTCTGCTTTTTGTGACTCCTATCTTTGGCTGGAAAAATTGCAGTTTTTTTGACTTGGCGGTGATCTAACATAATCATATGTTGTGCTTTAGCTGTAAAGCATTTTTGAAATCGGACATGATGGGTAGATTAACAAGATGTTTATCTTTCATTTGCTGTATTGGACTTGTTAATGTGTGAAAGTTACATATTTCTAAAAAAAATTGAATTTTGCGCGGTACCTTTTCAGCAGAATGTTGTCGAGGGGTTCCGTAAGGAAAGGTTACAATTCTGTGTCATTATTTTATAATATATTAGTATAAAGAATAAAATTGAACAAAGCTGAGTTGAGCGGTTAGCAAAGAAATTCGTACTCCTATATGCTTAATTTAGAGTTATTTATGTAACTTTAGTTTGTCCTGACCCTCTCTCCTTGGTGAGGATCAAAGGTGCCAGATCAGATTGGCACATGTTTGAAGATAGCCAGACCCCTCTCTCGCACAGAAAGGGGGGGGGGCTGTCCCCCTCTGCGTCAAATGATTGGACATTGAAACAATATTTCTAATATTAAGAATGTGGGAAATGGTTAACTCTTATGGCTGCAGGGGCAGTATTGAGTAGTTTGGATGAAAGGTGCCCAGAGTTGCCCAGAGTAAACGGCCTGCTCCTCAGTCCCAATTGCTAATATCTGCATATTATTATTAGTATTGGATAGAAAACTGTTTGAATGATGTCTGTGAGTATAACATAACTCATATGGCAGGCAAAAACCTGAGAAGAGATCCAAACAGGAAGTGGGAAATCTGAGGTTGGTTGATTTTCAACCCAGTCCCTATTGAATACACAGTGGGATATTGGTTATGTTTCACTTCCTAAGGCTTCCACCAGATGTCAACTGTCTTTAGAAACTTGAATGAGGCTTCTACTGTGATGTGGGGCTGGATGAGAGCTCTTTGAGTCAGTGGTCAAGCACAGAGCCAGGTCCTGGTCACGCATTTCACATGAGCGCGACCTGCGTTCTATGGCTTTTCTAAAGAAAATGGAATTCTCCGGTTGGAACGTTATTGAAAATTTATGATTAAAAAAAACATCCTAAAGATGGATTCTACACCTAGTTTGGAATGTTTCTACCACCTGTAATATAACTTTTTGAAGTTTTCGTCCAACGTTCGGCTGGACTTGCACGAGCGTTTGGATTTTTATACTAAACGCCCTAACAAAAGTAGCTACTTGGACATAAATAATGGACATTATCGAACAAATCAAACATTTATTGTGGAACTAGGATTCCTGGGAGTGCATTATGATGAAGATCATCAAAGGTAAGGGAATATTTATAATGTTATTTCTCATTTCTGTTGACTCCAACATGGCAGATAAAAAAATTCTGAGCACCATTCTCAGATTATTGCATGGTTTGCTTTTTCCGTAAAGGTTTTTTGAAATCTGACACAGCGGTTGCATTAAGGAGAGGTATATCTATATTTCCATGTCTAACAATTGTATTTTCATCGACATTTATAATGAGTATTTCTGTAAAATGATGTGTCTCTCTGCAATATCACTGGATGTTTTTGGAACTAGTGAACATAACACTCCAATGTATTCTGAGATTTTTTTTAAATATAAATATGAACTTTATCAAACAAAACATACATGTATTGTGTAACATGAAGTCCTATGAGTGTCATCAGATGTAGATCACCAAAGGTTAGTGATTCATTTTATCTCTATTTGTGTTTTTGGTGACTCCTCTCTTTGGCTGGAAAAATGGCTGTGTTTTTCTGTGAGTTGGTGGTGACCTAACAATCGTTTGCGGTGCTTTCGCTGTAAAGCCTATTTGAAATCGGACACTGTGGTGGGATTAACAACAAGATTGCCTTTAAAACGGAAAAGATACTGTTTGAGGAATTTTATTTATAAGATTTCTCTTGTTTTGAATTTGGCACCCTGCACTTTCACTGGCTGTTGTCATTTCAATTCCGTTAACGTGATTGCAGCCCTTAGTTTTAACTTCTTGACGCTACCCATCCCTGTCGCGGGATCATTTTCGTCAGCAACCACTGAATAGCATAGCGCAAAAGTCAAATAAAATTACAAAAAAATATTCATATTCATGAAATCACAAGTGCAATATTGCAAAACACAGTTTATCCTTTTGTTAATCCACCTGTCGTCTCAGATTTTGAAATTATGCTTTAGAGCGAAAGCAATCCAAGCGTTTGTGTAAATTTATCGATAGCCCAGCATAGCATTATGTACACTTAGCATCAGAAAGCTTGGTCACGAAAATCAGAAAAGCAATCAAATTAACCATTTACCTTTGATGATCTTCGGATGTTTTCACTCACGAGACTCCCAGTTACACAACAAATGTTCCTTTTGCTACATAAAGATTATTTTTAAACCCAAAATACCGACGTTTGTTTGTCGCGTTATGTTCAGAAATGCACAGGAAAGAGCGTTCACAACAACGCAGACGGAAATTCCAAATAGTCTTCATAATGTCCACAGAAACATGTCAAACACTTTTTATAATCATTCCTCAGGTAGTTTTTAAAAATATATTTGATAATATATCAACCGAGTGTGTAGGTTTTTCATTAACAGCGGGAGGAACAATGGCGGCTTTACTCTGTAGCGCAAAAACTCCCTCTGAGAGCCCCCACCTACCCACTTACGCAATGTGATCTTTCACACTCATTTTTGAAAATAAAAATCTGAAACTATGTCTAAAGACGGTTGACACCTTAGGGAAGCCAGTGAAAAAGGAATCTGGTTGATATCCCTTTAAATGGAGGATAGGTATGCATAGGAACAGAAGGGTTTCAAAATAAGAGGCACTTCCTGATTGGATTTCCCTCTGGGTTTTGCCTGCAATATCAGTTCTGTTATACTCACAGACAATATTTTGACAGTTTTGGAAACTTTAGAGTGTTTTCTATCCTAATCTGTCAATCCTAATTTCTATCTGGGGCGGCAGGGTAGCCTAGTGGTTAGACCATTGGACTAGTAACCGAAAGGTTTCATGTTCAAATCCTCAAGCTGACAAGGTAAAAATCTATTGTTCTGCCCCTGAACAGGCAGTTAACCCACTGTTCCTAGTCCGTCATTGAAAATAAGAATTTGTTCTTAACTGACTTGCCTAGTTAAATAAAGGTAAAATTATATGCATATTCTAGCATCTGGTCCTGTGAAATAGGCCATTTACTTTGGAAATGTTATTTTTGCAAACGTAAAAATAGTGCCCCTAGCTTCAAGAGGTTAAAGAACAATCCTGTCAAAGTGTTTATTATTTTATTATTTTGTGATGTCATTAAGGATGGTACAACTAAATAACTATCTCTGAGGGTGTACACATTCTAGTTGTCAGGTTTGTATCTAAATGTTGTATAAAATATATACTTTTGTGAAGATAGCAATGTGATTTTAGCCTTCTAACTGAGATAATGGCTTTTTATATAAACTTTTGCCCTGAACGCTCCTTTTGGAGTGCTTAAAAGGACTCGCTAACAAAATTTACATTAAACCAAAACATGCCGGGTTACTGATGGCATGTAAAGTGGTCGGTAGCTGAACGCTGAATAATCAACCATTGAGATCAGACAGTGTGAGGCAGTGGCTACACGGCTGAAAATGGTGAGACCCTAAGATCAGCGTGACAGACAGAATGAGCTAAACATTACGAAATGGTTGGAACCTATGAAAGACTAGATCAGAACATTCACAGTCTGCAGCTTTGCATGTAAAGTAGTCTAGGACATTTGACCAAAGGCGAGGGGGAAGAACAGATCCCTCTGACCACCATGTGGTACACCTGAAGAATCTAGTCTAATGAACACCACAAGATGAGAAAAGCTCCACTACAAAGGACAAACCACCTCTGGTGGACAAACAAGAGTCTTACATCCCTTGATAACCTCACCATAGCACCCATTGAGTTCAACAGAGAGACAACAAAGACATCTACGCTGTCACACTTGCTCCCGCTCCCCTTCTCTGGTGCTCTCTGGCACCAGGTGGCCCATCATTGCGCACACCTGTCACCTTCATTACGCGCATTGGTGCTTCATTGGACTCACCTGGACACCATCATTTATCGATTGCCTCAGTTTCATCCTGTGTCAGCATTAATGTTGTTTTGTTCCCCCTGTCCAGAAGCTGTCCTTGTTTTGTTTCATGTTGATAATTGATTAAATATTCAATCCCTGTACTTGCATCTCATCTCCCAGCATCTGTCCTCACAGAATGCTGACAGCACAATATTGGAAGGCATCAGGGAGTTTTTTGTTTTTTTGTTGGTGATGTTGGGTCCAGGTGCTGCTGCCGAAGGAACCGGGGGTTCCTCAGCTGGCTCATCAGGCTTCCATGCCTTAGCTGGCTCGATAGGTTTTCTTTCCTCGGTTAGCTCAGCAGGCTCCCATCACACGTCATACCTCAGCCGGCTCGTCGGGCTCCCATGCCACAGTCGGCTCATCGGGCTCCCACACCTTGGTCGGCCAGTCAGGCTCGCCCAGCTGGGACGCCAGCTGGGAGGAGGTACTGTCACGCCTTCTCCTGCTCACCCTCTTTGGCGCTCATTATGCGCACCTGGACTCTATCACGTATTGATTGCCTCCCCTATATCTGTCTATTCCTCAGATTCATCCCCATGTCAGCATTAATGTCATTTTATTCCCCCTGTCCAGACGCTGTCCTTGTTTTGTTTCATGACGGTTATTTATTAAATATTCACTCCCTGTACTTGCTTCTCGTCTCCTAGTGGCTGTCCTCACATATGCGTAAATATTTACATTGCATTTATTTTCCGAATGAGCGGTCGTTCATGTGCAAAGTATTCATATTCCCGTGAGCGTAGCTCCAAATGTATGTACGGTAAGTTGACCCTCTTTGTCACTCCCTCTCCTTACCTACCCCTCCATTCCCATTGTGTAACCAAACGGTCATGCTTTTGATAGTCCACTAGGGACCTGTTTTCATTGTATTAAGTTAGTAATCGACAACCTAAACCGTGTGTGTTTATGTATTTCTGTGTGATTACTTAGTTAGTTAGTAAATAAATAACGAAGCCAATTTGTTTATTGCTGATTCATCAATAAGGTTAGGATTTGCGCAGATATCCAAGAAATATGCGACGTTCAGAATGAGACTGATTAGGTACTTATTAATAATTTACTGTTCAAATCAAATTGTATTAGTCACATGCACCAAATACAACAGGTAGACCTTACAGTTGCTTACTTACGAGACCCTAACTGACAGTGCAGTTTAAAAAAAATATTGATAAGAATAAGAGATGAAAGTAACAAGTAATTATAGAGGTGCAGTAAGAAATAACAATATATACAGGGGGGTGCCGGTAACAGAGTCAATGTGCGAGTGCACTGGTTAGTTGAGGTAGTATGTACATGTAGGTAGAGTTATTAAAGTGACTATGCAAAGATGACAACAGAGTGGCAGTGGCAGGGAGAGGGGAAGGGGGGGGGTGTGAATAGTCTGGGGAGCCATTTGATTTTATGTTCAGGAGTCTTATGGTTTGGGGGTAGAAGCTGTTTAGAAGCCTCTTGGACCTAGACTTGGCAATCCGGTACCACTTGCCGTGCGGTAGCAGAGAGAACAGTCTATGACTAGGGTGGCTGGAGTCTTTGACAATTTTCAGGGCCTTCTTCTGACAGCACCTGGATGGCAGGAATGTTGGCCCCAGAATAGGTTTTGTTGTGCCCCCTTTACGACTGTCTTGGTGTGCTTGGACCATGTTAGTTTGTTGGGGATGTGGACACCAAGGAACTTGAATCTCTCAACCTGCTTCACTGCAGACCCGTCGATGAGAATGGGGGCATGCTTGGTCCTCTTTTTCCTGTAGTCCACAATCATCTCCTTTGTTTTGATCACGTTGAGGGAGAGGTTGTTGTCCTGGCACCACATGCCAGGTCACTGACCTCCCTATAGCTGTCTCGTTGTTGTCAGTGATCAGGTCTACCACTGTTGTGTCATCGGAAAATTTAATGATGGTGTTGGAGTCGTGCCTGGCCGTGCAGTTATTAGTGAACAGGGTGTACAGGAGGGTGCTGAGCACGCACCCCTGAGGGGCCCCTGTGTTGAGGATGTGTTGTTACCTAACCTTACCACCTGGGGCGGCCCGTCAGGAAGTCCAGGAACCAGTTGCAGAGGGAGGTGTTTAGTCCCAGGTTCCTTAGCTTATTGATTGGGGCGGCAGGTAGCCTTGTGGATAGAGTGCGGGACCAGTAACCGGAAAGTTGCAAGATCAAATCCCGAGCTGACAAGGTACAATCTGTCATTCTGCCCCTGAAGATGTTACTGTTCCTAGGCCATCATTGAAAAGAAGAGTTTGTTCTTAAATGACTTGCCTAATTAAATAAATGTAAAATAAAATAAAAAGCAAAAAAATTGAACGCTGAGCTGTAGTCAATGAATAACATTCTCACATAGCTGTTCATCTGTCCAGGTGGGAAAGGGCATTGTGGAGTGCAATAGAGACTGCATCATCTGTGGATCTGTTCGGGCGGTATGCAAATTGAAGTGGGTCTAGGGTTTTTGGGATGACGGTGTTGATGTGAGTCATGACCAGCCTTTCAAAGCACTTCATGTCTACAGATCGGTAGTCATTTAGGACAAGTTACCTTAGTGTTCTTGGCAAAGGCACTATGATTGTCTGCTTGAAACATGTTGGTATTGCAGACTCGGACAGGGAGAGGTTGAAAATGTCAGTGAAGACACTTGCCAGTTGGTCAGCACATGGTCGCAGTACATGGTCGCAGTACATGGTCGCAGTACACGTCCTGGTAATCTGTCTGGTCCTGCGGCCTTGTGAATGTTGACCTGTCTAAAGGTCTTCCTCACATTGGCTGCAGAGAGCGTGATCACACTGTCTTCTGGTACAGCTGGTGCTGTTTGCAGGCCTTGCCACATTCAACGAGCATCAGAGCTGGTGTAGTGCGATTCAATCTTTGTCTTGTATTGATGCTTTGCCTTTTTGATGGTTCGTCGGAGGGCATTTATTATAAGCTTCCAGGTTAGTCCCGCTCCTTGAAAGTGGCAGCTCTAGCCTTTAGTGCAGATGCTGTCTGCAATCCATGGTTTCTGGTTGGGGTGTGTATTGTACGTATGGTCACTTTGGGGACAACGTCCTCAATGCACTTATTGATGAAGCCAATGACAGATGTGGTGTACTGCTCAATGCCATTGGAGGAATCCCGGAACATATTCCAGTCTGTGCTCGCAAAACCGTCCTGAAGCTTAGCATCTGCTTCATCTGACCACTTTTTTGTTGATCTAGTCACTGGTATTTCCTGGTTGAATTTTTGTTTATAAGCAGGAATCAGGAGGATATAATTATGGTCAGATTTGCCAAATGGAGAGCGAGGGATGCATCACTGTGTGTGGAGTATAGATGGTCCAGAGTTCTTTTCCCTCTGGTTGCACATTTAACATGTTGATTTAAGTTTCCTTGCATTAAAGTCCCCGGCTACTAGGATTGCCACCTCTGGGTGAGAGATTTCTTGTTTGCTTATTGCGGAATACAGCTCATTCAATGCTATATTGGTGCTAGCCTCTGACTGTGGTGGTATGTAAACAGCTACAAAGAATATAGAGGAAAAACTCTCTGGGTAGGTAATGTGGTCTTCAGCTTAGCATGAGAAACTCTACCTCAGGCGAGCAATGACTCGAGACTTCCTTAGATATCGTGCACCAGCTGTTGTTTACAAAATTACATAGACTGCCGCCCCTTGTCTTACCAGACACTGCTGTTCTATCCTGCTGGTATATCATATAACCAGTCAGCTGTTTGTTGATATTGTTGTCGTTCAGGCACGACTCTGTGAAGCATAAGATGTTACAGTTTTTAATGTCTTATTGGTAGTTTAATCCTCCCAATAACTTGTCCATTTTATTGTCCAAAAATTGCATGTTTGTGAGCAGATTTGAGGGAGTGGGGGTTTATTTGATTGCCTCCTATTCCTAAGAAGGCAGCCCGCCCTCCAGCCTCACTTTCTCTGCCTCTTCACGCAGATCACTGGGGTCGGGCCTGTTCCCGAGGGAGCCGTATATCCTCCGCCTCGGGCTCGTCTATAAGTTATTTTCGGCCATAAGAGATGGTAGCAGGAACATTATGTACAAAATAGTAAAAAATAAGTTACAAACAATGCAGATAAACGAACAAAAAACACAATCGGTTGGGGGCACGTAAATCGTCTGCCTTCTGCTCTGGCGCAATTATACTGTTATTGATGTCATAGATATATACCTTTAGAGTTTAGAGTTTAAGTCGGGAGATAGTAACTTGGAAAACAACTTTTCCAGTAGTGCCCCACATTCATAATGAGTTAATTGTTACATGATTAACTTAATTGAGTAACAATTAAACATAGTAGTTAATTATTCATTAAATAACAGTCATCACATTAATGATAGTCACGGCACGACAAGTTGGTTTGGTTTATATGTTTTGAATTTTAATATACTTTAAAGCTGCATGATGAGACTTGAATGATGCTTTGTTTTTTTTTGCGCAGGCTGTACAAACTCCAATAGTCTCTCATTCACAATTTGACAAGCACTTGATAGTGCCTCGAATTTCACAGCGGCATCCCCTTTGAAAATGTCATATACTAATGTAATATACTAATGCACCCTAAAAAAATCGCCGCCTTTTGCGGCACGGAGTGCTGTGTTGTGCCCTTCTACCTGAGTGTGCTGCGCCTCTCGCTCACATGGCTCTCCATCACATGATTGGGTCTTTCCCACAGGCTACAAGTGAAGACAGACACATCTGGAACGCAACTGTATACATGCTCATTCAATTCCGAGGTGCAAATACATATTCCAAACATAGTCTGGGACAGTTGTGGAATGCAATAGATTCCAAATTAATATAATCACTAGCAATCCCCCCAAAAGTGTACGCAATGTGGCTGATACAACAGATCAGTACATTTAGCTTAAAATGTTGATAAACTATTAAGCTATATCTTCACATTATAAGCGCAGCAATGCGCACATGGCAGTAGGCTATAAGAGGGGATGTTTTATTTGCGGAGAACGCCATTATAGAAAGTGACTGCAAATGTGATAATGCATGTAATGCTTTTATTTGAAATTTGAAATTTTATGGTGAAAATTATCATCCCAAAACTTGAAACTCATGCACTGCTTATGTATGCCAGTTAGGCAATAAACCCCTTGTAAAGTGGATTAATGTGCTTATTTGGCCACTTTAGTTGTGACACAAACCTTATCAAAACATAAAAGCCTATGGGCTAGGCTACATGTGGTGGGTGACTATGATTCGAAGGTTGTTTCTCATGCTGGGTATCATTCACAAGTGATAATATATACAGTTGAATTCGGAAGTTTACGTTCACTTCGGTTGGAGTCATTAAAACTCCTTTTCCAACAACTCCACAAATTTCTTATTAACAAACTATAGTTTTGGCAAGTGGTAATTTTCCCAACAATTTGTGTACAGACAGATTATTTCATTTATAATTCACTGTATCACAATTCCAGTGGGTCAGAAGTTTATATATACTAAGTTGACAGTGCCTTTAAACACGTTGAAAATTCCAGAAAATTATGTCATGGCTTTAGAACTTCTGATAGACTAATTGCCATCATTTGAGTCAATTGGAGGTGTACCTGTGGATGGATTTCAAGGCCTAACTTCAAACTCAGTCCCTCTTTGCTTGACATCATGGGAAATACAAAAAAATCAGCCAAGACCTCAGCAAAATAATTGTAGACCTCCACAAGTCTGGTTCATCCTAGGGAGCAATTTCCAAATTACTGAAGGTACCACGTTCATCTGTACAAACAATAATACGCAAGTATAAACACTATGTACTTTGGTGCGAAAAGTGCAAATCAATCCCAGAACAGCAGCAAAGGACCGTGTAAAGATGCTGGAGGAAACAGGTACAAAAGTATCTATATCCACAGTAAAATGAGTCCTATGTCGACATAACCTGAAAGGCCACTCAGCAAGGAAGAAGCCACTGCTCCAAACCCAACATAAAAAACAGACTACGGTTTTCAACTGCACATGGGGACAAAGATCGTACTTTTTGGAGAAATGTCCTCTGCTCTGATGAAACATATATAGAACTGTTTGGCCATAATGACAATCATGGAGGAAAAAGGGGGAGGCTTGCAAGCCGAAGAACACCATCCCAACCGTGAAGCATGGGGTGGCAGCATCATGTTGTGGGGGTGCTTTGCTGCAGGAGGGACTGGTGCACTGCACAAAATAGATGGCATCATGAGGTGGGACAATTATGTGGTTATATTGAAGCAACATCTCAAGACATCAGTCAGGAAGTTAAAGCTTGGTCGCAAATGGACAAATGACCCCAAGCACACTTCCAAAGTTGTAGCAAAATGGCTTAAGGACAACAAAGTCAAGGTATTGGAGTGGCCCTCACAAAGCCCTGACCTCAATCCCATAGAACATTTTTGGGCAGAACTGAATAAGCGTGTGTGAGCAAGGAGGCCTATAAACCTGACTCTGTTACACCATCTGTCAGGAGGAATGGGCCAAAATTCACCAAACGTATTGTGGGAATCTTGTGGAAGGCTACCCAAACTGTTTGACTCAAGTTAAACAATGTAAAGGCAATACTACCAAATACTATGTATGTAGATTTCTGACCAACTGGCAATGTGATGAAATAAATAAAAGCTGAAATAAATAATTACAATATACTATATAATTCTCTCTCCTATTATTTTGACATTTCACATTCTTAATAAAATAAAGTGGTGGTCCAAACTGACCTAAGACAGGGAATCTTTACTAGAATTAAATGTCAGGAATTGTGAAAAACTGAGTTTAAATGTATTTAGCTAAGGTGGATGTAAACTTCTGACTTCAGCTGTAATTCACAAGAGATTTTATTGTCACCCATCAGACTATTCTGGATTTAATCTCGTCCTTACATATACCAAACAATGTGTGCATTTGTATTTATTTAGGAAGGACCATCGTCATGCACTTGTCTCGAAATAGGGGCAACGGA